>NC_136813.1:185509111-185691783 GCF_951394365.1 Tetrao urogallus
AAAACAAATGCTGGCAAATCAGAGAGTCTCCAGATTTTTCTTTGGGAGAATGACAAAGGAAGAAATCTTGGTAAAGCTCCATTTCCTTCTATTTTTGCATTACTGTCTCTTGTCAAAGTGGGAAGTAGTGAAGTTTTAAGCTTAATTTTGGTTTAACACCAGATGAAATTATAAAAAGCACAAATCTACCAGATAAACAAGGAGCTACAATGAGCATGGAATATTTCCAGTATCACATTAACACAATTTCAGCTATATTTTAACTTTTTATCTCTTATGCAGAATGCAGATTTCATTGTTTCAGTCAGTGGCAGAGGCTATCAAGCAGCGTTTTCAATGTGGTAACTTTTTTTCACTTTTCACTAAAATCAGTGAAAGCTGAAGGATTATTATTCAGTAATTTTCTAGGCTCTTAGGTTATAGGCAAAAATCCTATTTTTCCATAATTTCATGTTACTAAGTAAGAAAAGTTAGACAGAGTATATACGCTATATTGCTTTGCAGTATATGAATACACACAATCTCAAATTGCATATTTTTATGTATTTCTTTCAGTGTATTTGATCCAAATTTCTAGCTGCCAATGCTAAAGAAGTTTTATGGTGATTTCTAATGTTGTTATAACAAAAATAGATTAAGGATATAAATGATGCAATATTCAGAGAAAAGTAACTTGTGCATACCCAGATGTAAGTGTCATGGTATGTACCTTTGCATCTAATTTCAGTGGAAATTATTGTTTTTCACAGCAACTACATATGAGCTTCCAGCTTATTATAATCTTATTTCTTAATCATTAAAGGCAGAATAAATTTTACTGTTGTTTTCTCTTTGTGTGCTTGATTATTTTTTAAAAAACAGGAAGCACCAATCAATGGTCATTTATATTTTTCTTGGCGTAGTTGTGTATTTCACACAGGAGACCTTTGATATCAAAGCGTGGCTGAAATATCAAAATTCCTTCAAATACTTATCTCTTTTAACGATAACCACAGCTGCACTGAAAAAGCTACTGCCCTTGGTATCACTTACTTGCATTCCCATAGGAATATAAATCTTTGTGAGGCAAGGCTTTAAAAAAAGGTATTCTTCTTAGAGCACTACAGAAAAACAGTTTTATTCTTTTGATGCTGCATAATAGCTTTTGAGGACTATTAGGATGAAATATAGCATTATTATTATTATATGATTTTTTTTTTCTTAAGCTTATCTACTCTTCCGTTATTAATCTGAAAACAAGCCAAAAAAAGACCGAGAACACAGATGAGAGATCCAACAACTTCTGAATTCAAGTACTAATATTTGAGCCAGTGAATATCTTCAAAAGAAGCAATTTATTCCTAGGTATAGGAATATTGAAAGAGAAACATTATGAAATCCTGAAAGCTAGTTGCAGTCTTTCTGGGATCAAAGGGGATCAAAGCAAGAATGAAACTGTCTTGTAGACAAGCTGACATTGTATATAGTGATCTTGAACTGAACTGTTTAAAAATTCATATTTCTTTTTTTTTTAAACATTTAATCCCATGAGTAATTCAACCATGCTAATTACAGGGAAGTGATTATCCCTTTTGGATTAGTGTTGGATTAGTAGTGTTCTAATATTAAATTTTAAAAATGAGATCTCTTCCATCCTTGCCCATGAAGGACTAACAAAATCACAATGATTTCTTTCACCATGGTGAAGCCGTATTGTTTGAAAACCAAGTGGCTATATCTGTTTAATTTAATTTGTAATTCCTAGGTTAACACTGCACTTTTACTTACACAAAACTAATCTACTCTGCTATAGCTGTTTTATGTACATCTACAGAATCAGAAGATGAAGAAAGAGACACATCACCATCCTTTGCATAAATGTCACTCTTGCCACAAATAAAGCATAAGTTAGAAAAATATAATCACTTAACAAACAAGCAGTGTTTGCTGAACCCAATGCATGTGTCTAGAACTGCTCTCCCGAGTTAAGTGGCAGCGGGCTCTGGTGCAGTGAAGAAGGATGCCAATGCTGAGAAATCCCTCAAGTTGGCTATGCAGAGTTCAACCCCCAGTGCAACAGTGCAATGCTTAAATCTGGGTGCATGAGGCAGAAAGAGAAATCTCCCTTGGGGGAATATTGGGAAGCAATAACATCACTTCTCAAGGACAACCTTGGTAGAGCAATGAAGGCAGAAAGAACAACATGAACCTGAAGATGTCTGTAAGGCGGCAGTGCGTCATCACAAAGGACAATGTCCAACATCTAGGATAGCTGGGGAGATTTAACAGTGGTAGAGTATTTGGAGGGATAAGAGCAAGTAAGGATGAGGCCTGTTGAGAAAACTGAGGGTTCGTATTTGTTCCCCCAAATCTTGCCCCAACCCATCACTGTGTCTGTATTGGGACTGTGCCAAACAGAACTGGGGGCGAGTCTTGGCCCCAGATCCTTTGGTGATAGCCATACCTATCCACAACATAAATTATTCACATTCCATACAGCAAAAGTTGAACCTGAACACGCATACCCACAGCTGGCAGACTGTCAAACTCAGAGCCATCAAACTCAATCATAGACACCCAGAACACCCAGGCTCATGCTAAACACCTAATTCTAAGCTGATGTTTTGTTTAGAAAGTTTCTGCTGCAAGGTAGTTAGCTATGATGCCCTGGTAAATTCAGTGGCAGACACAGAAACAAAAAAAGGAAGGAGGTTTGTTCTTCTCAAAAGCGTGTTCTCTAACAATTGTTAGAATTCAATGGATGCAAGTAGTGAACTGGAGCATGCAGTGGGATCTGGCCAAGCCTGATATCTGATATCCAAGCTGGAAGACAGAAAAGCTTCAAAAGCTGGCAACGATTCTTTTCTTCTTTCCTGCGTGTCATACTAACCTCGAGTGTATCTTCTACTTCAGCCTTCTCCAACATGTGGTTTCAGGCAGGATGTTGCCTGTAAAACCCTTATGTATTAATTCCAATAATTGAAGCATTCAAAATAAAACCAGAGCATTTTGAGGGGAACCAAAAGGCAGTGGTTTCCTCCTGATGCTACATGCCATCAGCCATAGCCAAACTTGAGAAATCAAGCATAAGTGAAGCAGGGATCTGTCATGTCTTCACAAAAGCATTCCATGCAATCAACCAAACCATGGACCTTGATTTATCTGCCTGACAGCTCTGTTCAGCTTTGCTGGGCTGGACTTTGCCCAGTGCCAGGAAGCTGCAGAGCATCTCTGAGAGAATATGCAACAAGGAAGGAGGGGGTGGAAGGAGGAAGAAGGTCAGGTGGAACTGCAAGAGCTGGACACGGGTAAGGCTGAGCCAATTACCCTGTGTGAACTGATTATAGGGACAATAGCTGTCGAGACAAAAGTCAGTCTAATAACAGTTACAACCCAGACAGTTCTGAAAGGCAACATTTGACGAGGCAATCACGTTTAAAAATCCTCAGTATATTAACTGCATATTTGTATGTTGTCCTAAGAAGACTAATGCCATGACAACAGCTCAATTTAGCACAAGAAATAGGCCAATAAATACAATACCAGTGTTTTTAAATAATTAAATAACCATTTGTTCTTGCATTTATGTTGCTTGTAAATGCTAGCAGACTTCCTTCAAATAAACAAACAACTCTTTAAAAAAAAAAAAACAATGAAGATTACATGTTGGCAGTAATTTAGGCAAATCTGGACATTTGTTCCATTCATCTGAGGTGGAAAAAAAAAAAAAAAAAAAAAGACACAGCTATCACGTTGTATTTGCGCTCTTAGAAAGCCAAAACAAGGGTCCTCAAGGGAACAAGAAGTATAATATAAACGATCACTGAAAAACAAAATAGACCTCGGACATATCTCTGGGAACACATTCAATACGCTACGCCAATACAATCTGAAATGTATTTTTTTTTTTCCACTGCAGGGCCAAGGTTCTTTTATGGTGTAAAAAGTCAGAAAAATAGTGCTCAACTACAGGGGCACAAATATTGATGCAAAATGATCTTCATAAGACAATTAGTGATTCTCCAGAAGCACTCACAAGGATAGAAAAACGGAAGCAGTCTCACTAATCAACAGTCCACTGTTTGTTAAACTGAGACTAAATTTGTGCTGTACAATGCTGAAAATGTCAAGCATTAAATACGAACGACAGTGCACAACAATATCACCACTGTAATCTAGTTTTCACTTTAATTCAGCTCCTATAGGGTTGTTTTTTTAATGATTATTATATCAGCTGCCACAACAGAAGCATCCTAGTGAAAAAAAAAAAAAAAAAAAGAATTAATCTTTTTTTTCACTTTCCTCATCAAAAAAATAGGATTTTTTTTCTACAATTCTTAGTTTTAAATATTTTTAATCACATGACACATCAAATATTTTTAATCAGTTTTGTAAATATCAAAGCACAGAAAACTCCCCCAACACAGAAAAAATTAGTTAATAAACAAATAAATAAATGTTGAAAGAACTTAAAGCCTTCCTACACCTCAATAAGACTATTCAATAAGGCTGCATTAGTGTTTCCATTGCATAATAGAGAAGAAATTGAGTAACATCAATGACACTGTCAAAAAGGTCAAGTCTCAAAGGAATTCCTATGAATTCCTTCTAATATGCTGTGTAGATATGTAAACTAAGTCATGCTACTACTCACACATGGGTAAAGCATGGGGCTTAATTTAAACTGCTGCATACTGATAGCATAATTCTGTTTATACGGAGCTGAACTGAATCTCTAGAAAGGCATGTATCTGTCTCATAATAAGAGAGATTTCAATCTCCTGAAGAAATGCACTACAGAAGATGAAATTTTTGTAGTGAATCTAATACTGAAAATTCCACTCTTCTGAATTCAAAGATGGAACTAAAGATGACTGCTAATCTACCTTCCTAAGAAGACACATTTCTGTTTGGATCCAATATATAAAGTGGTAGGAATTTCCTTCTCAACAGAGGTAATACAATAACTCATAGAAATAAAGAAATTCCAGTCGCAAATAGAAATTATCTGATTCATACTCATTTCCCACCTTCATTCTTTTCCCAGCAATTATCCTTCTTATACTTTAGTGAATGCCTTCACATTTTTTATGAAAGTAGCAGGGATTTATAATACAGATTTATAATAAAATTTCCACTGTGGAATGAGTAATGTAGAAAGCTATGAGTAAACAATACAATGGTTTGTGCCCACTGACTAATGAAGCTGCATTAATTTTTTATAAAAGGATCATGAACGTCCTGACAGAATAATTACCAAGCACATTCATTCAAATCATTTGAATGAAAGTAGAGCTCACCATTACTGAATTTAGTGCAAAAATATTTGATGACATCTCTGAGGAATACCTTCATTCGATGTAGGTACCCACAAAGCAGAAGCTGGCAGCCTGGCCAATCAAAGCTATTTGCATAACCAACAGAGAGAAGCAGGAACCACCAGAAAATGAATCATATGAACCACCAACCCAAGCTACTTAGCCCCTTTTATTTATTCTAGTTAAGTACCAGATATTATATGGAAGGAACATAAAAGGAGCCTATGCTTTTACTTGTTTATCAATTTGACAGAGCAAAATAAATACTTCCAAAGCAAAAAAAAATATATAACTAGAACAATTAGTTTTGTTTCTCCAGTTCCAGATTTATGTCTAGTTGCTCCATACATTATGCCCTTCTCTGTGAATTATTTGCTGAAACCTCATAAACCCTTGGCATGCCTAAGCATGGTCTTCTTCTGTAGGAGGTAAAGGAATGAATCCTGATGCTGATATAACAGACTCTTACCCTCCTTCTACTAAAAATTATGGATATTAGCCACACATTTGCCATGTTAGGTTTACACATCCTTACAGTGATAGTATTCTGACTTGAAAGGAAGTGGAAGAAAACAACATGCTGAACAAAAGGGATTCCATTATAAATGAAAAAAGATTGCAAGGCCGAGAACTCAAAAGTTGTAGACATGAGAACAACAGCTGGAATGTAATGGCAAACAACATGATCCTGCCTCTCAGGACAAGTTTATGAAGCAGAAGGAAAATAAAGGCAACATTCTCTTCCAAAAATAACAAGGCAACATTTCTACTTCCTTGGTATCTCCCTCATTCAGTGTCCACCTTCTGCAGGAACTCTCCAGAGGTCTTGAGGAATACACGGTATCTGATTGCATGGTTAAAAAATGCAACCCACATTAGAGTGGACAGGAATGAAAGTGCAGACAGTAATTCTTTGGGATGCCAGTAATGATAGGACTTTTCAAGTCATTTCTCATTGTTGCCAATGCAGGGGAGCATGTCTGCAAATCACAGAAAGCTAGCATATACGTAATTGCCTGTTAGTATATAATTATTATTAATTAAAAGTAAAAGAGTATTTTATTTTATTATCTATGCAGGTATACCCACTGTATTCAAGTAGTTACAGAGAAGCCTAATTAGTCCTGTATATAATGAAGACTTATACCCCTGCTTCCTCTTATCTTCAAAAGCAGAAGCTCTGATCAATGGTTGTTGAACTACGAGACTAGATGACAGAATTACGATGTCAGGCACTGGAAACTTGCCCAAGTCCTAAGCTAGAAACAGAAGGATAAAAAGAAAAACCTGTATTTTTTTTTCTCCCAAGATTTTTTGTTCTGCTTTGTCTTTTACAAAATTTGTAATTTTTTTTCTTTTTAATATGTGTGTGTATATGTACATATATATAAATTTTCAACACTAACTGAAGTAGACTGATTCAAGGAACTGAAAATATACCACTATTTTTTCTTAAGATCTCATATTAATCAAACCATCTATGACTAGCTTCTGATAATTCTTCTGTCTCCAACTTTTCCACAAAGAGTAGATCAGTTTTCTCCTAGAAAGTCCCAGGACATTTCACTTAATCTTTACTCTCCCACTCTGAGTCTCTCAAGTATTTCAGTTTCTCTTCCTGTGTGGCCATACTGGGAGCGCGCACAAGCTAAACATGAAGGAAAGAAATAGAGGAGAACAGGAACCATACAGGAGCCTTCCTGAGCAGATTGAACAATGTCACCAATCTGTTAGTCACTAGAAGAGGACTGAACTTCTCTGGTGTTATTTTTGTATAATTCCTTTGAAATCATAACTCAATGCTTTTATGATCTATGAACTAGTGCAGTAAGCACAATAACTTAATGGTGAGGCATTAGGAAACCATTAATGTGAAAATGTAATAATTATAATGTAAGCAGACTGACATATGTTCATGATTATCGTTACAAGTGTCTTCTAAGAAGGCCATATAGAATATTTAAAATTCATCTTCTTTAGCTGTGGCCCAAAATTTAGGGTTCTGTTAAGTACATCCAGCCGGAATCCTTCTGGGTCTCCATGCGAAGAAAGTATAGGCTTTCAAAACAGACTGAGTCTGGACATAACACATCAGGATCAGAGACATACTTCTGCTGCAAGGGAAAGCACTTCAAACATCAGGGTGCCAGTCTGTCAGCACTTATCACTCAGTGGGTTATACTATCTCTCTAGCAGATTCCTCTTTCAAACTTATACTTCATCACAGTCCTGACCTTGCTGGATAAGCCCCCTTCAGGAGAGTTCAAGTCTGTATAATGTAAGACATGGGAAGTTTAGTCACTGCTTCCCAGTAACATCTCGGAGTTTTGTTCACTATGCATCAAAACTGGTTTACCCTGCAGGTTCTGAGGACATTTGTGCAGGAGAAAGGATAAGAAATCTAGCTAAATAAATGCTACAATGCAAAGAAAACAAGCAAACATCCACCCAATTGTGAACAAATAGTTGCTTCATAGACCATTTGATATTCAAATTTCCATCCAAATGCAATGGAAACTGGGATGGCCAGACCATACCATGCTCCAGCTACAGTGTTTCAGATCAAGAAAAACAGGCAAGGCTGCATCATTCTGGCTTTTGTTGTATGGACTCTTTTTTTTTTTTTTTTTTTTTTTTTAAGTCTGAAACATTCCATTTGCTGTTCATGCCAAGACAAGAAAAGAAACATTTTTAACCTTAAGGGCCAGACATAAGCCTACAAAATTAAATAGCCAGGCTGAAATGAGAAAGGTTTTACAGTTTTTAAGTAGCTACCCTTTGTTCCATCCTTAACAGAATAGTTACAGAGAGAGAAAACACAGTAAGCTGCAAGCAAACATGCAAGACGAGATTCAATTGCCTTTATTTCCACTGAAATCTATGGCAGTCAGGACCACATGGTACTAAATACCCTACAAATAAAGAGCAAGCGTCAATACCTTCCCTGATGGGCTTACATCTACAAAGACAAAACAAACAAAAGATGGGTAGAGAAAAAGTGAATGTAATTACAAGAGTATGGTATAGTCAAGCCAGTGCAGCTCTGACTTGAGCATCCAGATCCCAAGTCTAAGAATGTAATAAACAAAACATGACAGACACTATTTACAGATCCTGAGCCAGAACAGCCTGGTACAACTTCTGTCCATATAGCTAAACTCTTTTTCCCATCAGGACAGATGTATTCCAAATACTTCTTCCTGGGAGCCTTCCATACTCCCTCAGCTTATCCCAGAGCAGTTTGGAAAAGGGCTAGTTGACAAAAGTGAAAACAACAAAGCATACTAACATCACAGGCTATTGCTAGCAAACATTGTATTTTGGCATTGTTTAACCTGCAAATACAGATGCAACCCATCTGTCTCTCTTGCAGTCCCTGTTTCCACAAGAGAAACATGCCACTGAAGCCATCAGCGGAGATAATAAGTGACAGAGCCAGCAAAGGATCTCATCAAGTTCTGGTACTTAAAAAATACTGCCGTTCAATGTGCAGTTTCTGCAGAAGAACACAAGACATGGCAATACATTGCAAAACATCCCACACTGTAAGAACAGACGTCGAATCGAGAATCGAGTTAACATGACCATCAAACAGAAATTAAAAAGGGAAATAGGTTCTAGGTTTTGTAAGCAAGTGCAAAATTACAGATAAAATATTTGAAATATAACTCTGGTTTTAAAAAAGGAAATGTTAGGCTAAAATATCAGTTGCCTTTTATGATTGCTAAAATCTCTGTTTTCAGAGGGGCTTTGACAAACTTGGAGAAAAAAAGCAGCAAAAAGCTGATACCCACTACAGTGCATACAAGTGTCTTACAGGATCCTGCCCAATGGCCAGCTTTTACAGCAAAAGTTCACTATCTTATACACAGTTGCCCTCAGTTCACCTTCCATGTTAAATGGACTTCAAAAATAAGAAAAAGAAGATAAAAGCCGTCACAGTCACATTGGCTAGATTCTTTTAAACACTTTAGGAGCAGTGCTCCTGTACTTGCTGGAAATAGATTTGCAGGACTGAAGATGAAAGGCTCACAGTGATCAAATAATGGAGAGGCCATGAAGTCTTCCTTCTCAGAGATCTCTAAAAGCTTCCAGAATATGGCTCTGGGCATCTTGCCCCTAATTGAGCAAAGGTTGCAACAGAGGGACCCAGAGGTCCCTGACAATCTAAGCAGTTGGGATTCTGTGATTCTGACAACATAAATAGGTTATTAACCTTTTTAGATAGTAGGGCTACAACAAAGGATAAAGGATAAGTTTCTTATTCTCTTTCACCATGTACTAATGATCTTTGAGGTCCTTTTCAACCTAGGTCATTCTAATAAGAAGGGATTAATAACTGATCACAACTAAGAAACCTGCAAAATTTTGCTAGAATCCTCTTGATGTATTCAGAATATGAGATGGCTAATTTTTATTTTTATTCATGAGGAAAAAAAACTGCAACAAATAAATAATCAGCATGGATCTTGGAAGAGGGAATTTCAGGAAATGTTTTATGACAAAGATCAGTCCTCTGCCATTCAGCTGTTTGTTTTGTTTTAACAGTCATGAGAGTGAAGCTTCTACAGCTTCTTTTTTCTTTCCTATTCCAAAAGCCTTGGGGATGTTTCTCTTCTAATTTTGAGCCCACTCTTATGCTGTGAATTCTTTTCCCAACATGTGAGTGTGAATGACATGAATGAAGATTATGCAACTGCTTACCTCTTTTTTGCTGCTCAAGTTATATGTAAAGGAAGAGACTAGCAAAGGAAATCGTTTTTTTCTCTATAGATTTGTCTGGATCCATGCAATTTAATTTTTGGTTACTCTACATCCATTTACAAATTCTACACAACTGTAAGAATTTGCTTAGTAAAATCAGGATCCACATGTCTGCCTGATTTTATAGAAAGATCTAGGAACCTGATTTGTACAGTTCTCAGTGCTTACACCTCTAGGGCTGCTGGACCTTCAAAATGCTAAAATAAATAAATGACGTGATGCCACTTTTCCAACAATACAGCAGGAAAATTGCTATCATGGATTCACCATAGAAGCCTAACAGAGATGGTATAGAAAGCAGGTAAAAAAAGAAAGCAACTCTTTGTTTTCATGTGTATGTATATTGGGCCTGAAGACACAGTTCTGTATTTAATAGACTCTAACTCTTTGAAGTCAAGGAAAATGCTTCAGTCTCTTCAATTACACCCTCTTTGATTTACTTATTAATGCTATTTCTGATGACACATGAAAGCACCCAGAAAGCTGTTACGCTCCCTTCAGTTGCAAATGTCAAGAGCCACGGCAATGATGACAACAAAATCAAACCTTGTGTAATGCTCCTACACTAAATACCACACACTCCTGCAGCACTGTTGGTGAGCAACAGCTTCAGCAGACAACAACACACAAGACTGTCATAGTTCAGCAAGAGATGCAACCTCTGCTCCAAGTTTGCAACAGCATGTTTCTCCAAAGATGAAGGGGAGAGGTAAAAAAAAACCACCACCACCACCATAGTGCAGAGGTGTCCAAATCCTCTGGCCCTGAGACTGGCTTCTGTATTGACAGTGATTCATCCAAGCTCACTGCCTCAAAGCACTGGAATCTAAATGGATCACAATTATTGGATCACTGTTTTCTCTCAGAGATTCTGCTTTACAAGCTCTGGATGCTATTAATATTCCAGTGTCTTCACAATACCCACAAAAGCAGTTACATTAATTTAATAAACACTGATTTCTCCATCCTAAATATAGTCTTCCAAAAACTAAGCGTAAGTTCATATAGTCTCCATTTATAGTTATTAGAGGGAAAATGCCCTTCAGGGGCTAAATCCTCCCAACCACTTCTTGAACGGGAATTTAAGGTGTCTCCCTCTATGCTGATTACATGGAGAACCTAAATGACTATCTTAGTTTACATGCTCCCACCTTACTTCTTGGAGCCCTCAATTGGTTATCAGACAAAAATGGAGCTCCAACAGCTAGAGTCCAGTAAAAAAGTACTTGTAGCAAAGCATATTTGCACTGAAAGTGGAAAGTGATAGGAATCAATTTCTCTCAAAAAGTATCTGAGAACTAGTGCTATAGGTCCAAAGCCTTGCTGTCACAATAAGCAAATTTCCAGTACATGAACTTATGAAAGGCAATTCACATCAGGCACCGGAACAGGGAGGTGGTTGAGTCACTGTCCCTAGAGGTGTTCAAGAAACGTTTAGATGTTGTACTAAGGGGTATGGTTTAGTGGGAAAATATTGGTGGTAGGTGGGTGGTTGGATTGGATGATCTTGAAGGTCTTTTCCAACTTTGGTGATTCTTTGATTTCTACCTACCAAAACCTCTCAGAAATCTCACCAAATTCACTGCAAGGAACAATTATCTAAAGATGTTCAAGAGAAAGTCACTGCATCATTATGATTCAGAGCCAAATGTGGATAGTAATGCATCATTCCTGTGGTATATTTTTGTTCTCTAACATACCTGATGACTTTTTTTCAGAGGAGTTTAAACTCATGATTTTTGGAGATAGTGTGTAGACAACTCATGCTCTGAGAGTGAATGAGCTTTTTAACAATGGTTGTAAAATAACTGGCAGTATTATTAATAGCTGTTTCTGCTAGGTAATGCCACACATCAAAAGCTGTCTGCATCACTGAGATAAATTGATTTGGTTAATGTGGTCTTACCTGGTTTCTCATGAACAATCAACACTGTGTCTAGATAGGAAGCTGTTGCAAACCCTTGGGCTATCGCAGTTATTGTTGCAGCTGAAGTTTGGTTTGACTGCTTTAACATTTTTTGGCTGTTTTCTGCTATTCATCTTGGAAAACCTCCAAAGTAAACCTGATAAAGTCCTGAACATCACAAAAGATGCATTCTTCTCTATACTTGTAAATCGTCTTTGGCATACTTCCCTTTTTTAGTAATTATAGATCTCCTCAGAGTTCACTGCACATAATCCACTGATACAAGGCTTTTTATGATCTGTCTTCTAACTCAGAAAACTAAAGCAAGCTATTGCATGATTCACATACGAGACAATAGAGCAATTCCATACACAAACACTGTTTAGGTCTTTGTATGGTTTTCCTGATTGATGTTACACTGCTGATCTATTTTTATGTATTATTTATATTAGGATAGTGCCTAGAGGCCCCAATGAGGGGCAGGACCCTATAGCGCTACAGACACCATGAAAGGGATACAAGAACTCTTCCTACTTGCAGCCTATAGTGTAACTGTGTACTGAATAACAACAGATGGACAAAAAAGAGGGAGCAAAAGATGAGATAGTTATTAATAATAAAAGTAATAATAATGAAAGTAACAAGCAGGGCATAACAGCTTCTTTGCTAAATATAGGCAACGTGGTAATTCTGTTTTCTATTTTGTCTCCGCTTCTCCGTTTTATGTTTTAAAACCACCTGTGGATGTGTAGGGCTGTATCCTGTGAGGATTCATATAAGCAAATGTCTTTTTGTGCCTGAAGGACAGGACACTTTTAAATATCTTTCACTGTCCACATCAGGCATTTGGGTGAGATTCAGAGGAGAAAAGTAAGACAAAAGGAGTAGGCACTTGGAATGTGTGACTTAGGCTCCCAGAATTATGGCATAAAGCAAAAGATGGGAATTCACAAACTTGAAGTCATTCACATACAGGATCAGAATATTTGAGTGTTGAGAAAACTCACTGATTTCAGTGCAATTCACATCAGTTTCACCTTTATTTCCTTCTGCATTAACAATCCAGAATGTAAATGCCTCATGCATCTGCATTTCTGCAGGATAAACACACAAGCATCCTTAAAGAGTCCAATACATGTGCCTAGCTCATGTCCAGGCTCCCAAGGAACCACAATTAGGTGCACCTCCAGGCTGCCTCACTGGCTGATTCTTGCTGAAGTTGAATATGACCACAGACATCTTCAGTGGTGTTTAAGCTCAGAGTCTTGTGTTTCAATTACTGTTCTTCAATGAGGGAGTTCTTATTTCACATCCTGATCTGACCAGGATTGCTTCACACCCAGACAGGATCCTCATGGTGTTTAGATCCCCTGTGTGAAACTGAAACTCGCTTCTAAGTCATTAGAACAGGCCTTCTCTGATTTCCCAAAGGAATAGGTACTGGGTCAGCAAGGTCAAGAAAAAGTAATACAAACAAACTCCTGCAAGTGTATTTGGCTCTTCTGAATTCAGCATATTTTAGATTTTTCCAACCATAAGTCTACCCCAGTATGGAAATAACTACAGGGTCTTCAGCACCAACCCCTTGTCCTTGAAGGGTCTGATTGCTCACTTCAGCAATGTCTCTTTTAATAGGTGATCCAGAAAACAAAGGGTTGAATAGCAAGGGAATGCCCTCTTTCCCTTCCCTGCAGAGCCAGTAAAGCAGGCAAGTAACCAGCAGTTGTGAGGGAAACAAGTCCAGCTGTGTGAGGATGTGCTCTAGCAAGACTGGAGGTGGGAGCTACCAAAACAAGAGGGACAAAGCATGAAAGCAGGCCTTTTCTTTGAGGAATACAAACCAAAAAGTAAACTAGTCACAAAGAGATGTTGCTGTCCTACAGGGTAACGAATGTAATAATGCAAGGGAGGACTCTATCGCAGAGTCTTGCCAATAGCCGGGTAAAATAATTAAGCTCATCTTTCTTTGAAATGGAAATTGGTGCAATTGTACGGGTTAGCAGGGGCCTAGTTCGGGTTATTTCAATCTTCTTGAGTATTTATTGCTCTAGCTTCCCTCAGAAACCTAGCATCTTACAGCTGCATTGTAAATGGACCTCCAGCAGCCCTAATAGAAGCCTCCATAAATTTTTAAACTCTCCTCTGAATAATTTTCATTTTTCTACATGTTTCTTTTTCTTTCAGTTTATGGCACCCATAACTGTATTTTCTCTGAGGATCAGTCATTTTCTAATACACAGCTACCACCTAGAGCTATTTTCAACTAGCGTGAGGAAGACACACTAAAACAAGAGACACTGAGAGTAGATTTCCTGAAAAGCTCAGTTCCTTTTCAGTTATAAAGGCTTAGAATTTCAAAAGTAGTATTAGGTAACCTGGGACAATATTCAGTAGTAGCACTGCACCATAGCACTTTGGGGCTGTTGCTGGCCTGAATAAGAACTGTGTCCTAGAAACTGGAGATGTGGAAGTTCTATCATGTAGTTATTTTCTAATAAAAGACTTCCCAGATTATTTTATTAGATGTAACAGAGGGAAAACAGAAGTTCTTTGAGGTGGTTTCCGCAGTTCTTGTAAAAGAAAATTTCAGCAAATGCACTTATTAAAGGCATTTTTCCCCTTAAGATCAGGCTGAGTTGATTCTATTTGATAATTTTATTCATTCAGCTTGCCTCATTTCTTCTGTCTAAAATTCATGCATTGTCTTGGCTCCCCTCAGAGAGGGTGGAGACAGGCACTGCTGGGGTGAATTCTTCTTATGCCTCAGATAACTGTTGCCAAACACAGTGCATGGCCTTTAGGAGCACCTCAAATCTGCACTGAATACAGAGGCATGAAACAAACCCCATCTTAATTAGTTTTTCTACTGTACTTGCGTGGCTCCCATTTTTTCAACATCTGAATACCCATATTTTCCAAATCCATTGTTCTTTCACTGTTTTTATGACATATGATAGTTTTTACTCCTTTACAGACATATGGAGGTAGAGGCCAAGATCCAGACCTACAAAGGTATTTAGCAAGTTAACTGTCTAAATTAGGTACTTTTCAGCATCACTGGACTAACACTCAAAGATGCAGACAAAGAAGAGGCAGCAGGGTACCTTTAGGAATTTGCTAGGATCTAAGCTGAAATGACTTGCCCAAGGACATGTGTCATGGAATTAACCCCAGGTCTGCTGAGCTGCTATCCTAACCTTCGGAATGTCCTTAACATTAAGCAAATCCTCTGCTGTTTTTGGAATTGAAGTATTTACAGTCATGTCTTCTTTGTCAAACTCAAACAAGCTATGCACGCTCAAATCCTTTAACTTTTCCCTATAAATCAAACCTGACTCAAAGCCTTCCTTCTCATTTTATTGCTCTTTTCTAAACTCTGTTTGGATGTTAATATCAGTAATAGCAGAATGAGAAAAAAATCTAGGTTGGATTTTTAGGCATCATTGTGAAACAAGTAAATACATGAACATAATATTAGAGCATTCGCTAAAATCGGTGAAAATAGTACATTCATTTCAACAAGCACAGTCCTAATAAATAGCATCTAGGTACTCTCTATCACACTACAGGCACAAATATTGTTTGTTGCACTTGCAACTCATCAAGACCTTAAAGATGAAATATTTAGGGCTTGTCAACAAGAGTCTAATAGAATAAGGGTCTGATCAGCAGCATACCAACTATTCTGTTGTCATGTCATGGAGAAGTGCATATTTTAAGCCTTTTAATTAGAAAGCAGCTTACTTCAATTTGAAACCAGACTTAGGACATATACCTTGTGACTGATCATCCAGAGAGTGTGGAGAAGATACCACTCTGTACAGTTATTCTAGCTTAACAGTATGTTGACTTCCGCATGTAGACAAACCTTATCAGACCAGAGCAGACTTCAGTACTGGGCGATACTTGCTTCTCAGAATAACTCTGGGGGAAACTTCTGAACGCTAAGTCCCCAGCCTTCCTGGGAGTCACACTTGAGTAAAATGTTGATTTCTAAAGTAGGTTCTGTTTATTTATCTGTTTTGTTTTTGTTTTTGTTTTATGATTTCATTATACTGAAAAAGAAAAGCAAACTGCTAAGTAGGTAAAAAGAGGTGACATTCTCATATTATCCAAACAAATGACATTATAAAAAGCTTCTGTACTGCACTTGTGTGGTTCTGCCCTTGCAGAACAGCAGGCTTGAGCTCCAGATAATCAAAACAATCATATCTCAAATTCAAATTATCATCAAACCCTTTTTTTTTTTTCCTCAGAAACTCTAAGCAGAGGGCATGGACTGCCTATTGGAAACATACAGCTAAAGAATCACAGCCCTTTCAAATAAGATGTTTGAATAATTGTGAATGGCTTTCCAGTCCAGATTACTGTAGGGACATTTGACCAACAAGTATTAAACAGATCACAGAACCTTTTAAATTTATCCCCACACTGAATCCAGTAGTTTATTTAAAGACTAATGCTTGTTATGCGGATAGAGTTAAGTATCTGGAGACATCAAGAACATGAGATTCTGCAATTAGTTTGTATTCCCATATTTTTCTTCTGAAATTGAAACAGATAAACATCCTATGCAAAAATAAGAAAATTTTGTGTAACCACTTAGCTTTAGAACAAGGAAATATATTTGTTCTGCTTCAGGGTTGCCAAACTGTACTATGTGAACCACAAGAGGAAAGCTCTACTTCAAAATTGTACGCAAATCAGAGAACCTCACACACCACTGTATCTCTGCAGGGAATGAAGAATATGTCCTTCAGCAGCAAACACTACCAAAACCTCAAATGCCTATTTTGGAACTGTCTGCCAGCTGAACAGAAGGGCAGGAGGTAGAAATGACAGCTACTCAAGAAAAGAAAACCACAGGACTGCAGCCACATCTTCATTTGGAGTATGTGCAAAAAGGGAAATGAGAAATTGCTGTTGCTTCCAAAGTATAATTGGATTTCTTTTTGGGTAGTGGCACATATACAGGTTAAGACTGGAAAGCTTTCCATACGGTGATGTATTTGAAGCTCAGGCTACGTGCCATTAGTGGGATCTAATAAAACAATAAAAAGGTACAGATTTAAGAGAAAAAACGGGAGACACTAATTGAGAATCTCTGGATCCTTCTGAACATAACACCTATACGGCCTCTGGTGTATCTTGCTTTGTTTCCACTGTCATTGGTATCTTCATCCTCCAGCAGCACATTTTCAACTTCTAATAACCTGTGCTCACACCTCTTCTCCCATGTGGCTCAAAGATGACTTACGAGAGACAGCACAATCTAAACAGTGTCAAGCCTTCTAAGACACAAACTTCTATTGTGTTGAGAAAAGAATGAAAACGGACAGTAGGAGTATTATAATGCCTGCTGAAAAGCTTTGTGAGAATCCCCCAAGGACATCACAAAGGACCATGTCATCCGCTGCTGACACTTGCACCAAAGATAGCAACATTACTTTTATTTGAAGTCACTGTGTCCTGGTTATTCTGGCATAACATGCCATTTCACTTATAAATATCAGTGCAGAACTTCATAGACAGTCTAACAGTTTATCTTGGAGGTGTCAGATCCCACTTTCCTTTGTGTCATGTAAATTCCTGCATGGAAAACAAAGCATAATGAATCCAAACACTTTCCAAAATGCTCTTCTCACATCACCTAAGTGGCATTTACCTTGTTTACAGGAAAGGGAAGGAAGGAATGTAAGGACAAAATGGATGAAGTTTTTTGTTTGTTTGTTTGTTTTTTTTAATGTCACTCATTAAGGCAGATTTTATTATCATTAAAACAGGCTGATAACCAAGAACTAAAATAGACATACAGCTTGCACTGACCAAGTGCAGAACAGCCATGCCTATTATATCAGTGGCATAACTGCTATCACAAACAAAGGCGTTCTCACCATTGTCATGAAAATCTGACATAAAACCTGAAATCTGTCTGAGCAAACACTACACAAGCAAGACTGATGCTGAGCAGAGGTACTCTTGAGGAATGAAGCACTTTTCATCCTGAATCATTTCTGGGAATTAACAGGATACAGCATAAATGCACTCGGATTTTTCACTAAAGCTCAAAACAGATTTAAACTGTGGTAGGAAAGAGATTAAAAACTGCAGAGGGGAAACAACATTTGGAGACTGGAGTAGAATGTCCTGGAAACCACCTGCAGCCATACTGCAAGGAAGAGGCAAGGATGGGCAATTCCAGCTAAGAGGGACCAAGTCACTGTGCCACAGGACACTCTGGCAGCCAGCACTGGTCCAGGGCAATGGAAAAGCCCTGGCTCAAAGCTTGGCAAACCAAACAGAATCTGACCTCAGGTGTTAAACTGAATATGACCATTTTGTTCTGTTTTTCTTTTTTATTTGTATTTTTTGGCTTTGAAAACGGATGTTTGGGATTAAGAGGAACAAGCTCCCTGCACTGTGTGCTGCATGCATCTCCCACTTCTCTGTCAGACTGAAAAAGTGCAGAAATTGGCATTTGAACTTTTAGTAGCGTTTTGTGTGTATTTGTTTTTCATACTTACACAGCAATGCACAACAGCAACAAATAAAGAAATAAAGAAAAGTTGTTGCTATTAAGAGCCAAAGCACAACAATTTATCCCTACAGCAAGGATTTGACTTTAAGCATGGCTGAGAAAATTGGTCTCTGTGTTATCATTTGTATATCAGTGCTTGTGTTGCCTTTTTGGAAAGCAATGAGCTATGGAAAAAGCACAGGAAGAAAAGGCTTCGTGGAGCTTCAGACTCATGAGCACAGCATAATAGCTATCAGAAAGTTAAAAGTATAAATATATAGGGGGCAAAAAAACAAAAGCAGATGTAGCGATTTTCAGAGATATACCATAATATTGGTGTATCATTTTCTCCATCACATATATTTTATTTTGTGAGCTTAATCAGTCTTCAGCATGAGCAATCTATACAGATTTGATATGAAGGTACAAATTCCTCCCATGTGGAAACTCACTGAAAGATGTACACGTTGCCTGGGTGTCATATTGGAAAAGATATTCCTTTACTATAGATACTTTTTTAAAATAAAATTCAAGCTGAGACAGCTTTATGAGATAATATATGTCTGCTTTTTGTAGATGTCACTATGGGATTATAACCATAGAGTTATAACTCCCGAATAAATCTGAACACTGCAAACAGTATTACCCAAGATACTCATCTTTAAAAGACAGACAGCACAGTATAGCATAGTTCAATGCATTTTTCTTCTAGAGGGCCTACAAGACCCTTAAGCCTGGATAGTGTTAGTAATTCTCTTAGAAGCATTAATTCTCTCACTTCTTTCTTATTTAGGCAGGACCTTCCAAACATTACTTCCAGTCAGCTTTTCTCCAAAGCTTTAAGACTTTGAGTTCAATTCAACTGAGTTCAGTAAAAAATCAATTAAAAATAAAATAAAATAAAATAAAATAAAATAAAATAACCAACAACAAAAAGCACAATAACTTGAGTCCTAAAATAAACACCTTGGATTTCATCAGGTCTGAGAAAACCTCTGTTCTGAGAATATTACATACTATATAAAAAAACAGATTGAGAGACCACAGTGACTCAGGCAGTAATGTACAATATCACTGTCTATTAAAATTATTTTAGCCAAAAGATTTGATTCATAATAAATATTTATGACCTCTTCAGCCTTGGTGTTGGAAAGCAATACAAAAACTACCTTTTTCTGTACCAAGGCTTTGTATGTAACCTTAAATCTGTTTAACAACACATCCCCTCTGGCACCTGGCCTATTGGGTGCACATGCAACAAATCTGTGGTTATCCCAAGCTGTTCAGTACTTGTGGTATTTGAAAAGAAGCATTGCTCTACCCACCTTACTTGCAAACCCAGACATGGCTCCAAGGCTGCCCAGTTCTCCCTCACACTGAAAACAGAAGATCTACCAATCTCTTCCACATTTAAATCCACAGCTCAAAGCTTAAACGTTCTTCCTAACTTTCTATAAACTGGCTTCCGTAGCCTTCCCTCCTGGTCTCTGGCTTTTGGGAATCCCATTACAACCATCCAGTCATTGCACAAGCAGCAGCTCTGCTCAGAACTTCAGTCTCTGTCTTCTCTTTACAACTCTACTCCCAAGTACACTGAAAGCAAGTGTATACAGTTTGATTTCTTCTTTCAGCTTTCAGAGCTACTCAGTCCTTCTGAAGATATATGACTGCCCTTAGCTATTACATATCATTTCACTAATTTGAGTTATGCATCTCTAACCAACACCAGCTGAAGATTAAGCCTGTTATATCACTATTTTTTGCAACACAGCAGTCATTTCTCTGTGCTGCCATCTTTCCCATGGACACTCTCCACTTCCTCAGTGCAGCAGTTTTATCTCCAACCCACAGCAGACATTTGACCCTCAACTTCAGAGTATATTATATTAATGGGGCAGATTCAGTCTATGAGTAGGTTTCCTGTAATAAATATGATCACTGTGGATCATAGTAGTACCAAGGACTACTCTTGAGGATCCTCTTCAAGAAGTCTATATTACTAGGTTACAACTCTGAAATGGAGATATACATATTTAAATATAAATTGACAAAAAACTCATTACCAAAAATGATTTTATATTTCAGTTTTAGGAAGGGAATATACATAATAAAAATATCTGGGTTTTATTACCTACCCTTTATGCTTTCATTTCTGTTCTTTGAGTTGGCTTGTTCCTACAGATTAATGACTTAAATTATTATGCCTACAGCAAATTAGACGATAGTAATGTCTTTACTTTTCATATGCTGAGATACACAAAGATCAGGTAAAAATTGTGTCTGCTCCAAAGATGAATAAAACTGAATTACGTTTTCTTTCTTGGTAAACTTCTGCTTCTGCACAGTATTTCTTCTAGCAGATTTCCTGTTGAAGACAAGAGTCCTGTTCCAGTTGAACATTAAGGCTACGTCTCTAACTCAAAGTATTGCATGGCTCTATGGATTAAAAAATTCCAGATTTGTTCATGTGGAGACTTTGTCCCTCTAGAATGTCCTACCCAGAATAAAGTGGACTCTTTGAAGCTACACTGATCAGAAATTAATTTGCTAAGTCGAGGTCACTGGAACCAAAAGTCAAGTTAATTCAATGTAATTATTCTACTGGGGCATTAGGTCAAATTTGCAATTTATCTTTCACAATAGGGGATCTCATAATGCCATTACAAATTCAGCTTCGCCCTGATGCTCCTACCATTCAACAACAGAAAAGCAGGCTGAGATCTCTGTTTATTCTACCAAATAAAACACGTTTTGTTACTTGTCTTCTTGAGGAACCTACATCTCTTACAGTCTTTTGTGCTCACTGACTCTTGCCCTACATTATGGTTGTAAGTGGGTTTTGTTTGTTTGTTTAGGTACATCACCAGTGCTCACAAGAAGAGAACTTTCATTACTGACTGGAAACACCAGGACAGACTGGGACTAATATCACTGAACAATACCACTAATAAATTAATATGAAGTTCTCTGAATGAGAACAGGTTATTGTTTTACAACAGACTCTGGAGATTATGTAAACAAAAGCAATAATAGATAGCCACACTTCATGTACACTTCCTACTAAACACAGAATTGTAAGAAATTTGGAAAACCGATGCTAATAACACCCTTAACTGTGTCTCTGATTGTTATTAAACAGCAGATCTTCAAAGGAGTAACACACAGTCACACTGTTAGTAGAACATACTACCATAGCTTTGAAGATGTGTTTACAGCTCTAACAAAGATGCTTAGGCACCTGCTTAAAAAAAAAGTGTAAAAATTAAATAAATGATTTGTATTTTATACACAGGTGGAACTTATATTTCAGAAGTCAGAGATTGGACATAGGAATATTACACCTTGAAATAACACAGAACGTGAAGAAAGTCAGAAACGTAGGATGGTAACCTTATAGTCAAGGCTGGTTCTTTCTGCAAATGTTGGAGAAAAGGGAATACTGAAAGAGTCTGTCACTGTCACTGCCCCTTCATTCTATTTATTTACTCTCTTGAAATGTAACTGTTTAGCCCTTTTGATTCCAAAGGATGTTATGAACACAGTCTTCATCTATTACACGCTTCTAAAACCTTTTAGTATAAGTCTTCATAAAACTTCACATATGTGCATTATAAAATTACAGGGAATAAGTTCCATATGAAATATCCATCATATTTCTTCTTACTATATTTTAGCAGAGATTTTGATGTTAAGCATGAGAGCAACAGACATTGTTTTAATTCTTCATTGTGGAAAAAAAAAAATAAAAAGCAACTTTTTTGCTTTGGGTTGAGAAAGAATTTTTTACATTCTCCCTCTTTGCAATCTTTCCCTTACAAAACCAAAAAAGGATTTTAGACAGAGAAAAAGTAACCACAATTATATGCAGTGTGTCATTGATAAATTCCAGGGGAATATAACAAGCTAGGTAGGCACATACCATTAGATCTAGCTGTTCTAACTGTTAAAGCTCTGGCCAAGATTATGCTGGAATATTTGGCCACATCAGCCCTCAGGACTCCACTTAACTTTTAAAAGACTTGATCTCACCCTAGATTTAGACTGTAGGAAAGTGCCTCTTTCAAAAGAGCATTCACACAGCAGTCTGTCTTTAAACACATGCTTAAGTCCCTTGAAGTCGCTAAAAACAGATCAACTGCAAACAGGCACAAGTCTTTCATTTCATGACAATCTTAGTTTTGTGTAATTTTCAGCTAATCCTAGGCCTTCTATTCCCAGTGCATTTAGACCTGAGTTATGCTGATGCAAGATGAGATCAGAGAAATGGCTACAGTTTCCTCAGGATTTTTAGGAGACATTCCAGGAAAATGGATAACATCCCTCTCAGAAAAAATAAATAACAAAACAACAGCAAGGAAATCTGTATATTATTGGGTATGCTCACAGGTTACATGACTTTTTAGTCTCCTTTCTCTTGCATCACATCTGCTTCCAGCAAGGCTCCTGATTCACTGACCAGCTAGATTGGAAACTGTTTAATTTGGGATATTTGTTTAGCTTTTAGACTGACCACATCAAAAGGAAAAACTCACATGACTCTGTGTTTACAGTAACAAAGCAAGGAAAAAAATGCATAGATGTACAAAAAGGGTGTGTGTTACTGAAAGCTGAGTAACGTATACAGTGTGAATCCATGCAGTGCGGAATGTCTTCATGAGTTACAGGTTTCCATGTACACAGAAGCTCTACAGCAGAAATTTATCTTTAGCCACACGTACTCTGAACCAATTCAGGATTCCCCCTGCAAATTAAGGCTGCAGATAAATGTCTGCTGTGTACTGCACTCAGTCCGATCAGTAAAGCTGACTATTGATAAACTGTTAAGTACCAGTGGAGCTCTGAACCTTAATCGTATTTTCCAGTTACGCTGTAGGGAAGGGCAATGATTTAGTTAAGGCCAGTATAATGTTCTAAGCCTGAATACCACACCCACAACTCTGATAGTCAAGTTGAGTCAATGATTCAACCCAGATGGGAATCCAGGTTCTTCTTGGCTAACTGTTATCTGTTCTGTCCATTAGGCTATATGACTTCCATAAATTATTTTGGAGTTCCCGTTAAAAGAAAATAAATCCACATGATGCTAAATGCTGCCTCCCAGCTGTAACACAAACTGGAATTTTGGAGTGCAACACTGCTCTCTGAGTCATCCTGGATTCACTCCATATGACGTTGACTCCATTTAAGCTGGGGAGAGTCAAAAATAAAGGGTTTTTTTTCTTTTCTCTTTTTTTTTTTTTTTATCACCCACTGTCAGATAACACATGGATATCCATGCAGCATGCCCCTAGGTTGTGAAAAATAATGCCAGAGAGGTGCCTTTCTGAATAGACAGGGGAAGATAAAAGGGCTAAAGATTTACATAGAGATAATTTAAGCACTGACTCAGTGCCATTGTTTAGTTTATGAAATACATGAAACCCAGACAGAAATATTGGGGCAGGGGGGGAGATTGTTACATGTGACAGAGAGGCAGCACTATAAAAAAGATATAAATAGCATACCCATAGAGAAAAAAATTGCTTCACACATAGCTTAAATACAGCCACCATGCTCCATGTCTCACAGGCACTGCTCTTCTCTGATCCTCTCTGTTGCTTGTTTGCATCTGGAGAAAGTTCAGAAGGCAAGGAAAGCAAAGACATCACACATTCACTGCACCAATTTAAGGACACTCAGGTTGCATCTTTAGCATTTTCCCTGGGTTAAGAAGACAATGGGCCAAATATAGCCCTGGCTGTCCCACAGGCTGCCCTGCCAGGAGAGTGCGGTGGGAAAGCCTGCTTAACTAGCAGTGAAGGATTCCCTCGTGTAGGAAACCTCAAAGACTACAGAGGTGGCTCCGTGGCCAATTCCAGCATTAGGGGTTTTAGCCAAAGACATGCTGGTATGTGCTGGGAATTCAGCTGATTCCCAGCTGATGAATCAGCCCCTCCAGAGCCGTAGGTAACCAGTATGTCTACATTGCAGCACTAAATGGTGAAGAAAAATCTAAGACTTCAAATTTCTATAACACCAAAATGAAAAGAGAAACTGCAAAACGAAGATTCAAAAAGAATCCAGAAATATATAATTATTTTTACCTCCTTAGGCTGACAGCATTCTTACAGGGCAGCTCTCCAAGATTATGACTTTCTGCAGAATAAACCATAAAGATTCTGACTTTATAGAGCAGTTACACCTCTACTTGTTGTGTGATGGAACAGGGAAGGAGATGCTCAGTGTACCACTACTAATAGAACCAAAATAGGGATAGGATTTGCTGAGATTGCTTCATGCTTTGGCTTGGCTTTTTATAAAAGTGCTGATTTGCTTAATTATCAATATTGAATCTCTGTGGAATAATGATGCATCATCCTCAAACACTTTAAAGGACTCATGAACAACATCAATTCCCATTTAATATTCTAGCTTAATTAAAATATTTTTTTTCCTAGGGACTCATTTCATTTAATTCAATTAATTCAATCTAAATAGATTTGCAAGGATGCCGTAAAACTTATATAATGAAGATAGCGAAAACATCAACCTCCTCCTCCAAAAAAAAAAAAAAAAAAAAAAAAGAGCAAACAACAGGGAAAAAAACGAAAAAAAAAGAAGTAGGATGAGATCAGAGCTGCTATGAAGAGTGTTTTGCTCTGCTGACAGCACAGCAGCTGGAGAGAAGCAGGTGAATGTTGGTACAGGAGAATGGCCTCCGATTCAGCTATTGCTCTTCAAGGGACTCTGACTGCAGCAACCCACCAAGCCAATTACACCTTTCTGATATTTACTAATTTTATTCAGAACTACTGTAGATACTTCTCTTGTCCTGAGATTGTTGTCCTGAGAGCTTCTTGTATCAGCTCTTGTATCCACAGACATACGGCAAAGGGTACTGGTGAAGATTCTATTTCCATTTCTGGTTAAAGTATGCCTTGTACAGAGCCCTCATATCAACTGAGGGAGAACTCTGCCTGATTTGGAGCACATTTCTATGCTTCAGCACTGCACCTAATGGGGAGTCCATTCTATTCACCTAACTCTGAGAACCCCCATTGAACTGATCCAATGGTAAGAAAGAGGGAAAGTAAATTTAGTTCCTGGATCTCAGGCTAGTCTGGATGTTGAAGCCAAAATAAAGTTCAAACAGAAGTGAAGCCAAGCTGCTCTGCTGGATCAAGGCTGAAATGCTGCTATATATGAAGCATTTCAAAGCAGGATGTGTCTTGGAAATTTTAAGAAAGAGTGACACCTGCAGAATTTGAGTACCTTTGTCCAGCAGCAAGTTGATAATTACAGTTTAGAATGCTCAAATTCCTCCTTAGAAAGATACTTAGACACCCAACTTTCACTAAATTAGGAAAGATTTTGACTATTACAACCTTTGCAGGAGATGACGACCAGTGCCTTTCAGGATCAGGCCCATAATAAGCTAACTAAAAGGCAGATGAAAATCACATCAATTATACTAATGAGGGCTTTGAAAACAGTAGTAAAATATTATGCCATATCATACACCAGTGGCTAACAGTAGGTCAACCCACTTTAACCTACTGTCTAGATCTACACCTTAGTAGGAAAAAAAGCAAAAGCAGCATATTAAAAGCTTGCCGAAGTGTAGCCCACATCTTCTTGGCCTCTGCCAGAGCCACAGATGCAGGGTAGAATTGCTGCTCTCTCTGCACAGTATTCTCTGCTCATGGTCAGACTGCCCCATCGATCTCTATTGTTCTTGCACAAGTTTTCCCATTTGAAAGCAAAGTGAAGTGTTTTCTAAGGAAATACAGGTGGCTGCTTTGTGCTTCCTCAGTACACAGCCACCAGTTACCTAACACACTCGGGAATGACTCCTCTCTAGAAGCAACAACTTTCGTTTCGTAATGCTGCAAAATGAGGAGCTTTACCACCCTCTGTGTTATTGCACAAAGCAGAGGAGGGGTTGTCAGTGCCCAAAGAGAAACAGTGTAGTTCCACTGAGCAGCCCAGCCCATCAGGTGCTCTATTGCTCCAAGTGATGGACATGTCCGGCAGAGCTACACTCATGGCAGTGCCGGAGGACTATGTGGGATAGAAGGAAATTTGCCACCACTCAGCACGCAACAGTTTCCCTGATGGATGCGGGCTAACTTTGTCCGTCGCATCACCCTAAGACCAACGCAAAGCAGAAGCAGACGCACCGGTGCCGGTGCTGCGGAATCAAACCCCTCTCCCACCACATCACAGCCTTTAAATCCCAAACTCCAACTCCTTCTCCCCGACCCCTCAGTCCCACCACGCCCAGGGCAGAACGGAGGAACAGCCGGCGGGCAGCGCCCCTCAGCCCGGCTCTCACCCCCTCGCTGTTAGCCGGGCAGGTGGCCCAGGACCACCGCCAGGTGCCAGGCGTCCCGAGCCGGGAGGAGGCTCCGGGATTAGCAAGAAGAAGGGGACCTCATGCACTTCTTCCCTTACCTGCAGCTTTCTATGGGAGGAAAAGTGTTGCGGGGCGCGGCGCGGCGCGGTGGGGCTGCGTGGTACCTGCGGGGAGACGAGCGGTGGCGCGGTGCGGGCTGAGCTCGGTGCGGGGCCGGGGCCGGTGCCGGGATCGGGATTGGGAGGCGTTGCGAGCAGGACGGGCTCCTCCCCGGCGGCGGCGGCGGCTGCGGCGGCGGAGGGTCTCGCTCCTTCTGCGCGAAGTGTCAGACTTTCCCCTGGCTTCCCTTCCTCCATCCCCGCCACCCCTTTCCACACCCTCGCACGCACATGCACACCCCTCCAGCAAATGGGCTGCTCGCGCGTGTGTGTGTGCGTGTGTCCGCCAGCCCAGGCGCACACCCACTGTTGCTGCTCCCGGAGTCTGTCCCAGCCGCGGCCACCGCGAAGCAATTGCTCCATTGAGCAGCACGGTGAACACGCATATGGTTTGCAGCAGCAGCATGCTGCGATCGGGTACACAGGGACCCTGCACTCATGGCACTTTCCCTTCGGCCGCAGAACTCCCTTATATTCACAGAATCAGAGCCCTCTGGGTTGGCACAGGAGTATTTCACCCTGATACTGTGATCGTCCTGCACAGATGCTAGTCCAGATCATAACATCTAAAGGTCCTTGCACATTATTCCCATGGCACTCTGCTGCTAGAGCTGAAATGCAGTTTGTTGAGTGGCAGATGGAGTGGAGGAAAAAAAAAAGAAAAAAAAAAACAGCGCACTTTCTGATAAGGAGGAAACAGCTGGGCAGCAGGCATACGGCTATAGTAGCTGGTGCATGTTTAAGAGAAGCATAGAATTATTAAGACATTAAGATTGGAAAAGACCCCTCTAATATCACCTGGTCTGACTGTCCACCTACCACCAATGCTGCCCACAAAACCACGTCCCTCTGTGCCACATCTGCACATTTTTTGAATGCTTCCAGGAACGGCGACTCCACCATCTCCCTGGACAGAAGCTCATGTGCAAAGCTGTAGCTGCCAGGGTTACATCTATCTGCCTTTGCATTTATTTTTTGCCCATGGAATGTGTTATATTGGTGGTTCTCCATCTTTCACATGTTGCAGACCACTTCCTAAGGGAGAATTTCTCTCCTGGACAAACCCACTCCCACACCAAACCCTTCTCTCCAACATATTTCCTTCTGTGGCTGCCCAAGGAAGAGCCTTCCTGCCCACAGGCTGAGGGCCATTCATGGCACAGATAGCATCAGACACTTCCAGATGGGGCACAGTGGGGCTCTTTCAAAAATGGTGTTTCCCTCAATGAAGAGCTCAGATTGGAAGCCTTCAGCTGGCAGCATGGTTGCAGAACAGACTTCAACAGTCACTCCCATGAAATAACAGCAGAACCAAAGAAGTCCAGAGGAATATATTGGAGTTTCCATCATGTTACTCACCTCAGCAGAACTTCACCCTCACCTATCATCCGTGTCAGATGGGTGGTCTGGGTGTACAGCATAGAATCTAAATATGTTTTTTAAAGAAAATTTCATCAGAAGCCAGCCTTACACTTTACACTTTTTAATTTTTTTTTTTAACAGTACCAGCCTGATGTTGTTTTTAGAAGTTCTGTACACAGAGATACACAGACTCTGCTTGTCTACATGTGCCTCATGCTCCCACAAAATAAATACAGCAATTCTCAGACAGGTCATTTCATAGTTGCCTTTGACTTCTGCTGTTTTAAGGCCTTCAAAGGGGGATTTTATATCTGATTTTCCATATTTATTTCACTGTTATCAATAAAATTGTCCAATGCTTTAATCTCTGGAGTTAACACAGTTACCATTGGGATGGGTATGATGCAGATTAGAGCCCAGTTTGCTTTTTTGTTTCATGTAAAGTAATTCTTGCACTTCACCTTGTTCCTAGATCCTGACTGAATATCACAGACACTTTGTTAGGAACTGTTTTTTGGACCCAAAGGAGCTCAGCAAGGAGAAAATGAGGAGCAGGTTGATGGAAGGAAAATCCCTGGTGAATTTTGAAGCATTCATTCTAACTACATAATTTGATGTATTCTGAAAGCACGAGTCCTGGTAAATGGGCAAAAAAAAATAATGCTGGAAAGTACCACTTGCTTCGTGTGCTCGAGATGTTTCAGACTCAAGTGAAAAAGAAATCAGCGTGAATGTTCTCTTTGCCCATTTGTGGAAGCATTTTGCAGTCAGGTGTAAAAGAAAACTTTTTTGAAAGTGATTTTATTTTAGGAGCTGCTTTTTCTTCTTGCAGATCATGAGAACATGTATTCTTGGTGGAATAAATAACAGAAAATTCATCTTTTAAGAATTATACAACAGAATTTGAGAAATAATGAAGCTCATTATTTATTGAAGTGGAAGAAACCAAGAAAAAAGATGCCCTCTAGTGGCTATTTGCCGAATTTAAGCGGAGAAAGTTCATCGAATTTCAGCGCAGGGAATATAAATGAACGTGGCTTCTTGTTATATCACCGAGGCTGTACAGCAGGGTTACCCAAGGTCATGCCATGAACACAGACAGAGGAAACATTCGCCATCTGAGCAGTGTCATTTTAAATAATTGTTATGGCACTGCATTTTAAACCACTGTTCAGAAAATCTCCAGTGTAGGTAAATACAGCTTTACTGGGAGTCATTAGAAGAAAATTTACCTTTCTCACAGCATCAGTGCTGTCTTTCTGAGTGACTTTTTTTGATCAGAGCTGTGTTTGCCCCTCATAGGGTTTTAGAAGCACCCCAAACATTACAGGAATTTCTGCCAAAATTTACAAAAATTGGCTGAAGTTTTAAGAGAAGTTCTTTTCAACGTTGTGAAGATGTGATGATTATAGGGAGGGTGATAATGATGACTTTGTTTTTCCTGCAGAAGGGAAACTGTTGGGTGGAAGATGTAATCAGCACATTCTTACAAAGTTGAAAAAATCTGTTATCTCCATTTTATTTGTTCATTTTTATTTTTTTCCTTTTTACAGCCTATTTGATTCTCCCCTAAAACCAAAGTCCACACCCAATGCCTTCGGCAACTGTTCAGATTTCCTGTGAGGCTGAGCAGCTCATAAAAGAGCAGAAGTTGAACATCAGATATCTGCCTTCTTTTTCCTCCCACAAGCATGAATCAAATGACCAAACAGATATTTAGCAAATTAATAAAACTGTGAAGAGAGGTAAGTTGATTTTTTTTTTTGCTTTCTATTCTCTTACTTTTCTGCTTGATCTTAGGTCTGAACATGTCCAGTTACAGCCATGCCAAGCTGGCATGCTGCAGAGAAAAATATGTTCATCTAAGATAAACTGCCAAGGCAGATAGCTCATCTCTTAGTGAAGGTTACAGTAGAAAAATAATGCAGCAACAAGTTGACACACTATAGGCATTCATTTTTATGCTGAGTGCCATTAATCCTTCTGCAAATAGTGACAAAAACGTGGATGGCCTAAAGAGTGTTTTCAGCTCAAGCAGCAGAGATGAAAGTAGGAAACATGGAGCAGCTTCTTTACTTGGCTTATTCCTTACCCAGATTATGAATTTAGGTAGCAAAAGAGCTGCTTCAAGGTCAACTTGTGCAAATAGAGAAGCCTCTGGAAGGAAGGGTTGGTGGCAGGGCAATCAGATGAGGGTGGAAACTACCTCTTCCACTCAACTTCAAGTGCCTCAGCCACCAGACCTTTGAAAAGGACACAGCTAGTGAACACCTCCATCTGTTCTTTGGGCATTTTGTCAGACTGGGTCCAACACTTGCAATCCAGTCAAATTCAGACTCCAACACTGTCCAAGAATCTGCGTTAGCAGTCTTTGCAGGTAGCAGACACATCTCCACTGACAACAGTGGATCTTGTACTCATTGATGGAAAAGTATGTAAAGTTTATATATAGAGAGGATAAAGTTACTAAAAGCTAAGGGTTTTAAAGGGAATCAATAAGAAGCAGAATAGTATTAGCAAGGTGCTGAATTACCACCTTACATTTTGTCAGAAAGTAAAGGCTGTTTTTCTTCTTTTTTTGCAACTCAGAATTTTGTCTTATCTGAACAGGATTAGTCAGAGCTTGCATGTTGGCCTGTGCTTATTCATCTGGGATGACTGCTGTGGGAACCCTAGAGAAAGACCAGGCTCCCAGCACACTCCTTCTCCCAGGTTTTGAGAGGAGGATAATATGTTTGTTTGGTTTTTTTTAATGTTGGTAAAAATAATGCATCACCTGCATAGGAGTCCACATAAATTTCAGGTCTTCTCCCAGGTCTTAAAGCAGGAGTCAAGATCTGCTCCTTTTCTTTCTTTTTAATATAGATTTGGTCAAGCCTTGATATTGTAGTTGTAAACTGATTTTTTCCTAGCACCATTTATATATATATATATATTTCTGTACACAGATCATGACAGAAAAACATCTGAAAAGCAACATCTTTATTATGTCAGGTTGTAAAGTGACTAAACATGCCAATCTGTACAGGCAGAGCAGTGCTTCTGTAAGCTCCTTACCATCCCCACTCTATTTTTGTTGTTGTTTGTTTGCTCCCACCTGGTCATCTCAGGTGCTGCCTCCAAAGCAGAAGATGCAGTCAGAGCAGAGAGAGGTCAAGCCTAAACACTTCTTTGAAGAAGCTCAGCAGGCAGGATAGGTTGTATCAGGAGAAATCCTAGTTGAAGTAAGAATGGATGAAGGAACGCATCTCTGAGCCCTGCAGTTTCGAAATGAGAACAGATCTCACCCGGTTTGTTGCTATAAGATGTAAAAGATAATCCAGATTCACTGAGTTGTTGTACCAGAAAGTTGTTGAAAGAGGCAAAGGGAAATGGTTATAAAAGGTGTAGAGACAAGTCTAAGATGTCACATAAAAGCAGACAAAGCCTTCCTGAAATAATTAGGTAAAAGCAGAATATCCTGTTTTGTCTTGCTGCCGAGTTATTGGCTAATTATCAACATTTAGTCACAGAGGATCTGTTTTTGAATTACTGAACATGTTCAAACTCCATTGGAGTTCACTGTATTTAACTTAGCTCAGCAGATCTAGGTAGAAATTTAATAATGTCACATCAGAGGTACCTTCTTCTCAGTCTTTAGTCTCTGTCTTCCGAAGATCTGCAGCCATCTTCATCAACTGCAGTCCAAGATTTGCTGTACAGCGCAGATGAGATCTGGCTCAAATGTGGTGGGAAGAACAAAAATCTTGTCTACAGATCATGGCTGGGATCTAGTTTCTGCAAAGTAAGTACTACGACTAAACAAAGGGTCGCTGTATTTCCACATGTCCTGAGTTGGAAAGAAAAGTGCCTTCTGAGGTCCTGCAGTGCTATGTATTTTATGAGTCAGACAAGAAATTCATTTCCATGAAAAATTAACTGAAACTCATTTTCTCACTTTATAAAAAATTATATTTCTCCTGTATTTCTATGGGAAGGCATTTCTATCTCCTGTCTCTACTCCCAATGAAACTAGTGGTTGAACTAATTGTTTTAAGCCCTTATCCCACTTTCACTGAATGGCAACAACTGCTCTTTTGATTTATTGGCTTCAGCATCAAGCAGGGAAGGGTAGGAATAAATTCAGCTCTGAGCTGTGTCCAGAGAATTCCAGTTCCCCTCAGCAATGTCTGTAGCAATAATAAAATATCCCTTCATTTTAATAAAACATGAGTGCTATTACAAGAAAAGATTCTATGTATTTCCTTATCTCAGAACATGGGTATCTAGTTCTGTTTATCCTTAACATGAACAAATCATTGTGAATGCCCAAAAGTTACTTTTTTTTACTGAAAATATGTACTTGTGGTTAAAAGACAAACATCCAAGCAAAAGTTCTATAGATAGAAATGTTCTCTCTGGCTTTAAAACATAGCTTTCTCCAAAACACCCTCTATTTATTATTTATTCTTGGATTTTTTTTTTCTCTTGTTTTGGAGCAAGTCTTAACAATAGATGATCACCTTGCAAGCACAATGGCATTAAATGGAACCAAATGCCATAATGATTTACAATGTACATTATGTCAGCTCATGTTCACTGTACTCAGTAAATTTGCATTAATTTTTTTTTCTCCCTTAAACTGTAATCATTTTATATTTGATAACTTCAGCAAGGACAGACTTTTGTTAGGAGCTTAAAATAATATACTACTGGCCAAGTCACTATAAAATTCATCTGAAAGTTGAGAGTTATCAGCACTGTCAGAAGGAAGAATACAGTAGGCTTGTATAGTACTGTTTTTTTTTTACATGCTCTATATTAGTATTGTTTAAATCCTTTCCTGATGTACCTATGCAGTGAGTTTGAAGGAAAGGGACTCTGAACTTGAGGATCACCTCATAATTTCTAATGCAGACAGGCATCAATTCATGGAAATTGTGGATCATCCTTCTCACATACTATTCTGGTTCACATCATAGCTTCATCCAGATTTAGTTGTACTATAGCATGCATGTCCTTTAAGTTGCATGTCCTTTAGACTGCCGACTTTCTAGCCAAGGGAAATATGTGTTGTTCCTAATGTATATTCCACACTAAGTATGGTGATTAATATTGCACTGATTGCTTCTCTACACAAACAGATCAGTTGACTGGAGTATGGTTGCAAGGCTTTTTCATCAAGAACTAATGCATTTGTATTTGCAAATAGACTTATTTCCTATGGAGAATGTTTCTTATCATATAAGCTCCTTATAAAGAAAATATAGCGAGATTAGGATCTCTAAGTAATGATTAATTTTTTAAAAAAAAAGGAGCACAACTTCCTTCTTATGCTTCTTTCTTTCTTTCTCTCTTCTTTGACTGCAGAGGGAGCTTACATGTCTTCTAAACATCTACAGTTAAGTGAGTGAAACCCACCCTGAAGTAGTACAGCTGAAGCCAACATAATTACATACAAAGTATTTTCAGGATCAAGTCCAGAGGTTATTGAGGACTCTGTTATGAAAGGTGCTATTCATCTCTGCATTATAACTTCAAAACAGTGACCACACTTTGGTGTTCTTGTTGAATAAGATTACCTTCAAAATCTGATGGAAATATATTTTATTCAAACTAAACAGATTTTTAATTAATTTTGTTTATTTCTCTTTTCAGTAGAAATCATTTATTCAGTATTATGCTAGATTTGATTCAGTTTACATCAGCAGCCTTACTTGATGTGGCTATGCCTGGCTGCCATTCAGTCTTCAGGGCTATGTCTTAAAAATTAAAAAAAAAAAAAAAAAGAAAGAAAGAAGAAAAAAAGGAAAAGAAAAACAAACTAATAAGTTTAGAGTCATTGAAACCATGTGCATCTATAAAAACGCTTGTATATTCAGTGACTCTATTAGCTGAGAATACTGTAACTTGAACTGAAATGTGGAGGATGCCAATGCATTCAAGAGTCAGTATTTGCTACTGTGGTTTGGGTAGATATCTTCTTGTCCCTTTGATATGAAATGAAATGCGGTGCATAAATTGGTTTGGTTAGATTGCATTAACTTGTTGTCTTTCAGACTTTCTCCTTACAATAAAGGAGGGGCTTTTATCAATAATTGCAATGAGTGTAGAACTTGAAGCCATAGAAAAGAAGCTACCATGAATGATTATTTCTAAAAACAAACTGCATAAAGTATATTTATGGCTAGAAGTTGTTGTATCTACCAAATAAGTGCATACCTCCAGATTCTTTCAGTTCACAAGGAAACACAAGTAAAAAGGAAAATTGTGCCTTGGATTAAGAGAAATACTAGAATTTATACAAATTGGATACAATAGTTCTCTTCAGTGAAGAAAAAAAAAAAAAAAAAAAGATTTTATCAGTTTTACTTTTCTGAAATTAATTATTGACTAGATTCACAATAGAAAAAGATGAAAATAAAACAACTATTTTCTCTTACTGATACCATACAGAAATATTCCCATGATTTATTATTACTTTTTTTAATTATTGCAGTCCAAGCTACTTAGCAGATACACATTAGTGCCAGTCAGATAAGAAGACTTATATTACACAGAGAAAGAAGGCCAAAACTTGTTTGGTCACTTATCTGTAGTTTGACTCAGGAATTTCAGTGGGTGATCTGAGTCTAGCCTTCAGTCCCTGGCTGAGGTAGAGCAGATGCATGAGGAAGAATGTCAGTTCTGAGATAAATAACTAGAAGGATGTCTCCAGGGACAAGTTGTCTCTGTGGAAATTGTTCCAGTGGCTAATAACTATAATCATTATCAAGATGATGGATAATTAAAAATTGTATTAAAACAACCCCTGTTGTAGCAGTGTTTCATCGTTACATCGTTACAAATTTCTGAAAGTGAAGGTACAATAGCAAATTATTTTGGCATACTTTCATAAATGTGAAGGTCTTTGAATACATGAGACTCTGTAGACAATTTAGAAGACATGAAGTGTTGCTGGCAAAACCAAGTCACAAAGCAGATCCAGATGTTAGGGAACTCCACATTATGTTTAAGGAGAACTAAAAATTCTTGGTAACTTCTGCTTTTATCTGGGAACATTTAAGTCTATCCTATAATTGGATGTCAAAAGGGATCAAATAATTATACTACTGTTTGCGAACTTACTTTTTGAGAAAGGAAAAGAAAGAGGAATGGAAAGGAAGGAAAAACAAAGGAAGGAAGGAAGGAAGGAAGGAAGGACGGAAGGAAGGAAGGAAGGAAGGAAGGAAGGAAGGAAGGAAGGAAGGAAGGAAGGAAGGAAGGAAGGAAGGAAGGAAGGAAGGAAGGAAGGAAGGAAGGAAGGAAGGAAGGAAGGAAGGAAAAAAAAGGAAAATCTAGGGTTCAATAGAAAATAAAGTACAAAGAAGAATTAAGGAATCATGAAGTTATTGTTCATAGTAGAAGCGTTTATAAGATCATAAAGAGCTGTAATACATATTTAGGCTGCAACATATGTGAGTGAGGCACAGAAACTGATTTAGCTTTCCTACATTCTTGGAACAACGAAATCTGCTTCCAGAATCACTCTGTGTTAAAGTAACTTTTTTCCAGAATAGACAGAAAAACAAAACAAAACAAAAAACAAACCACATACACATAAAGCAAGCAAACAAGCAAGAATATTGTGATTAAATAAGGCATTTTAAAAATAGTGATTGAAGTATTCCTTCTGAAGTTTAAGATCCCAACTTCAGAAGGCAAACTGCATCCTGGGCTGCATCAAGAGATGCTAGTAGGTCAGAGAGATGATTGTTTCCCTCTGCTCTGCCCTCATGAGACCCTATCTGGAGTACTGCATACAGGTCTGGGACCCCCAGCACAAAAAAGGTAATGGAGCTGTTGGAGCTACTCTAGAAGAGGCCATGAAGATGATTAGAGGTCTAGAGAACTGCTCCTATAAAGGAAGTCTGAAGGAGTTGGACTTGTTCAGCCCGGAGAAAAGAAGGCTCTGTGGAGACCTCACTAAGGATTTCCACTACTTAAAGGAAGATCCCCAAGATGGAGACTGACTTTTTACATGGTCTCATAGTGACATGACATGGGGAATAGTTTAAGGCTAAAGGAGGGGAGATTTAGGTTAAATGCTTGGGGGAAGCTCTTTACACAGAGGGTGCTGAAGCACTGGCACAGGGTGTCCAGGGAAGTTGTGAATGCCCCATCCCTGGAGGTGCACAAGACTAGGATCGATGAGGATCTGGGCAGCCTGATTTGATCAGTGGCAACCTTTCCCATGGCAAGGGGATTGAAATTAGATGATCCTTAAAGTTCCTCCCAACCCAAGACATTCTATAATTCTATGATTCTATGAAATTGTCTTTGTTTCCTCTTTTCCTATTTCTCTTATATCTTTTCCTATTTCTTATATCTTTTCTTCTTACCTGTTTATTGGAATCCTCCTTGGTGGTGTCGATTAGTCAATCATGCAAGTGTGAAAGAGAAGTAAGGCATTATGTATGAGCCAGTCACCTAAGAAACCATAGGAGTCAAGGAAGGGTTTTAGGCATCTCAAGAGAGATCATAATCTCGTTCTAGATGATTTCTCCTTTGGAGGAGAACCATGAAGACAATCTAATAGATAAGTGATTGATACTTGGAACAGTGATATTCAGATATGACTCTCACTTATAACTAGCTCATAGGTGACTTCTTTACGCATGTTTCTTATCTTTCTGTTGTCCTGTCTAGTATTTTTGATGGCCAATTGCTAGTTCCAGTTTTAAATCAGGTGGAGTTTATTATTTTTCCTGTGCACTTGTATGTTATTCATAAATAGATATAACTTTTAAAAATATTTCATTCCGGTATTAATATTTATGTTTACATACATATAAGTAAAAACAGATTGAGCCAGCAACTGCTTTAAAGAACAGGAAATATTCACCTGCATATTTTACTGGAATGAGAAAGTTTAAAAGCAGTGTGTGGCTTTACTGATTAATGCTGGATCCAATTCCTTCATTTACATAAATTAGGGAATATATATTTTTATTTAAGTTGTACACTGATATAACTCTAGAGATCACTGAGGAATTACATTCATGCAGTTGAATTATAAGGTGCTAACTCAAGCAGAATTTTTTTGCATAAATTTCTATCATTTTAGCCATGGAGGCATTCAGATTGAGATATCAATAACTTCCTTTTCACTTTAACCTGTGTATGAAAACCTAGTCTTCTGCTATCAATAGTAAAAGCCTCCCCACAAATCCAATTGCCAGAGTTTAACAGCAAGGCTCTAGATGCTGCCTATCTTAAATAGTAATAAAGATATCTATTCACCACAAAATTTAACGACCATAAGTTCCTATTTTTATTGTCAATAAGTAAATTCAGTGTAGCACCATGCTTCAAAAATCATATGAAATTTGAGTGCAAAATCAGAGATCATATTGTTTCAGGAACAGTCACCAGTCTTTGGTTTCTGGTGATGGACAAAATGCTCCGGTTCATCCCAATGTTATTTGCCTTTATTTTCTACAGGGTGAATTTTAATACGTTTTCTTGGCCTGCTGAACCTGTTTGGAATTTCAGATCTTTGATATTTTTATTCATCTCTTACACATAACATCATTCATCTGCCTGGTTTTATAAGATGCTGGCTGTTTGAAAGCACTAAAGCTATTTCTTTTGGCAACATTGTTTAGGAGCTAGGTTTCAAAAGAGGACCGTAGCTAAGGAACACACACTTTATGTACATGTAAGTTTCTAAAAATCTAGTAAATTTATATCGCAGGTGAAAGTTTTCAGAACTTGTTCTTTCAGTTCAGCCCAGACACATAACTGCATCCATATTTCTCTGAAACACCAGTTACATGTTCTAATTGTAAATTACACAGCCTCAGTACATTTGGTGGCCTTTCCTTTATGTTTGTTGAATCTAGAATTAAATTATAAAGGAAAACGGACTTGGCAAAGATGTAAGTGGTTTTTGGAGTGATCTGAAGAGTCTTACTCCCAGGTTTTGTGGTGGCTGTGGAAGAAACAAGTTCTGTGCTCATGGCTTTATGGAATATCTTTGGATTCTTCTACAGAGATACATTTTTCTATTTCCAGAACTGTAAGCCTAGAGATCACTGGAAACTCTAAGCCTGGTTTTATGATACCACACCACTGATGAGGCAAAATGCAAACCAAGCATCAAACTAGTGTTTTTGTACTGGACAATGCCCATTACTTCCATTCCTTTTATACGTAGCCATAAAAGCATATGTGCATCAAGAGAATGTCCATCAAGGAAAGCAGCTCATGTATGTCAGGCTTATTGCAGGGATAAAACAATGGAAGGTTTTATAAACCCCACACTGGAAAGGAATACAAGTCAATATAATCATTTTTCAATGTGAAAGAACACACACACACACACACACACACAAAATAAATCAAGAAAGATCTCTCTGGGAACAGAATACTATATTTTATTCTCATTTAGTGACACTCAAGAAAGCCAGGTTTTCAGCACCAGCCCAATCTGGGACTAACAGAAAGTCACAATAGCAGGAAGGAAAATGTGTACCACACAGCTAGACAGAGTTGAAGATGGAAATTTCTGCCTTCTGACTGCTGAATCCTCTTTCTGCAGATTACTGCAGAAATTTGCCTTGTGTCAAGACCTCTGTACAGGATTCTTTCACCATAGCTACCTCTGGAGCACAGGAATAAGGGTCTTTAAGACATTTTCAGGCAGGGAGCTCCATAGTCTCAGAATGCAATTATTATCACAATGAAAGCCCAAGGACAGTATAGACAGGTCAGAAGTCTTCAAAATGATTAATGCAAGAGCAAAACCTTGATGGATAATATCCAGAATCATCCAGATTTCACTTCTCCCCTGTAAAACAATGAAGCTGAATCTAATCTAATAGCCCTTGGGTCACAGCCACTAGTATCAGCCTTTAGGGAGTGACTTTATACATCTTGAGTAGTCACATCTTCAGACCAGTGGAAACAACAGATGACTATTCTCTTAGGATTAGACACTTAATTAAATATAGAATATCCACTCAGTTCTAGCCAACCAGACCCACCGACCTCTAATTTTCAGTCTCACAGTATTTCTTGAAAGTGCAGTATCCTGTCCATGAACACTCAAGAAGAAAAATGTTATTGAATTTACAACTGTCACATTACATATGTTTTGCAAAGAGCAGATAATCTCCTGGCAGACAGAAACTCACCAACATGTAAAGGAAACTGTAGTATAAAATACTCACATATTTTTCCTAACTGATATCTTATATAGGAATTGCTATTTTTCATTCAAAGTCTGCAATATGTTTTGAAAGATAATGTGTAAGGATAGACTGAGGTTTCAGCTCTACCATTTTTCAGTGAGGGCACTGTTCAAAAATCTATGCGTTTTCCTAATCAGAAATTCCCTTACGACAGATTATTTTGCCTGTGTCCTTTATAGGAATTCTTACACCTTCTCCTGAAACTTGAAAAAAACTGGCATCTGCTGAAGCCAGAATGAGGAAAAGATTTGCTATTTTTTTGAAAAGTTATTTGGTTTTAACTTACTGAGACCAGAAAGAGGGATGTTACTTAGGTTCCTTGGATGTTTAGGTTTGATTGAAACAAATGCAATTCCTCAGCTAAAAAATAGAAAGAAAATACTTGCAATTTTTTTTTTCTATTTTTTTTCCATGTCGACCATTCTGCTGATATAAACAATAGACTTGTGGGAGGTTTCTGTTGTACTTTTTGGTCTCCCATGTAGCTCTGCTGAATGCTCTATTTCTGTGCTTTGTTATGTTACTTTGCCCCTTCTGTGACACTTAGGCCACATTGTTTTCTGTATCAGTAGTACCTAGAAGAAAAGCTCCCCTAAATAAAAATCTAGTATGGCTCAGCAAGGACTGAATCATTGAAACTGACAATAACTGTAAGGTTTATTGATTGCAGTTTGCACTATTATTATTCTTTTCTTCCTTTAATCAGGGACTCAAGCTTTTATTCTTACTTTTTCATTGCAAATAGGATTTGTATTATTATTATTTTTTTCTCTGTACGTTATGCTCTAAATTTACAGTTCAGTTCAATAGAAGATCCTTGGCTGATGTAATACCTTGCAGCAGCACTGACTTCAGTGAAGCTGTGCTTGAACACTGCAATGGATTGCAAGTATGAACTGTGTTGTGAATTGCACAATATCCTACCACTTATGCCAAGTAATACACTGTGTTTTTTCAGAACAAAAAATAAGTGGTGAAATGATTTATTAAAAAATATTATGAAATGCTGATTTTCCCTTGCAAGAATGAATTAGAACAAAAGTGTGCTAAACATGTTAGAGTTCTATGTAACTAGCAGTAAATTGAGGGATCAGTTTCAGTACAGAATGGTTAGTGTGTACTAGTCAGGCTTTGCTTGATATGCAAATTGAAAACCACAAAATGTCTTAAAATTGTCAATATTTTGATGTGAGAGCAACATTTTACTTTATTCTATACTAACTAGATCCAATATTGCCTTTGTTTTTCTTCTATTTCTCAGCCAAACTCTCAAAGCAATCAGTTTTGCTTTTTTGCTATGATAATACATCCGTGTACAAGATTTAGAATTTCTGCTGCAGACCACTGGAAAAACTTACTCCAGAATTTTAGAGAATGTCAAAGATAATCTAAAGAGAATAAAGCTCTCTATGTAACATACAAATTTCTCACATGTATACTTTATAAGGGCTTAACCCCCAGTTAATGATAATGTGAAATATATATAAAAAAGCCACAAAATAATACTAAATTAAATGTAGTCTGAGGATTAACATTTTGTTTTTGTCAGGGGAAAAAAAAAAATGCTAGTCTGAGAAAGGCATTTTAAAGATTCATTTATTGTCTGAATCTACTCTTTGGTTCCAGTCACTGATGGGTGAAGGAAATTGTCACCTATGGACTCAATAATTTGTGTGAGAAAAAGACATACTTCCACATTGTATGTTATTGTCCTCACAGGTGTTATCAGCTGCCGCTCTGCAGTGCTATTGACCTGCTTAACTAGAGGAACAGAAACATGCACTATTCACGGATATTTTTTTCTCCAGTCTCCCAACCTCCATTACTTAAAAGGTCAAACAAATCCCTCATGTATTCATCCTGCTGCTCACAACTAAAATGCAGAAATTCAAATAAAGTAGAGACTTGCTGAGAAGTCCTACAAAGTTGTGTCTTTTATTCCAAATAAAAAAAATGTGTAAAATTATACAAAATAAATTAAATATGGTTTGTCATTTTTCAACCAGTGGGAGACCTTCTCTTTGTAGAAAAAGATAGAGTTTAAAAGGTTTCTTGAATATCTTGACATACACATTTTGAAACATGCTGAATAGCCTTCCCCAGTGCCTCACTAATTTTAGGATTGTCTTACCCTTTGAGTGACCTGATTGCAGTCACTTATACAGCCAGCTAATTCCCTGACTTGTTCATTAAGATTATTATTGAAAACCTTAGAAATTCATTATGTGTGAGTGCAATGTGGACTAGACAACTTTTTGGCTCACTGCTAATAAAAGATAAGTTTATTTCCTACCTTGAAAGGGAAAAATAGATGACTTTGCATTTCCCAGTTAAAGTCCATTAGAAAAATGATTCTTGAATTTATGCATATAAAAATCCTCTAATTCCTCCATATGAAAAGAAATACATGAAGGGATTTTGCTTTGGATAATAAGTTAGTAAGTATATTAATTAAATTTAACTGAATCACAGGAAAATGATGGGGTAGAGAACAAAGCAAGCTGTTCAGATTTAAATAAATTAAGCAAATGCATCTTCAGGAAGTTTTGTATACAGAAAACTATGAAATACATACTCATAATAAATACAGGAGTTGATGCTCTGTGGAATAAGCCTCTTCAGTAGGTTTGGTCTTAAATATGAACTGGGCAGACAATAGATTCAGTAAAAGTTGTGAAGCTTCAAGACAGAGCTGGTAGAGGTGGAAAATCAATGGTAGGAGAGCCTGACTAACATTATAGAGATCTCTTTATAGAAACAGTTATAATTATCCACTAAGTGCATTAAAGGACATTGGTGGACTTGTATGGAACTTCAAAAGGTCCCGAGAGTTTTTTCCAGGCCCTTTTTTTCCAATTTTGTTATTACTTTTTACATGATTACATATGTGTTAGTTAGAAAATATGCCAAAACTAACTTGCAAAATGAAATATCAGAGCAGTTTACTAAGAACGTTTGCTAATATTATTAATGAAATATTTGTTTCTCTAGATCAAAGCATCTCCTATTGGAAACAGCATAAGTTGTTTTACCTGTTCTGTTAAAACAGCCTTTTTGGATGAAAACTTTCTGACGACATTTTTATAACCATTTCTAGGTATTCTCTCACAGAATAACAGAATCAAAGAATTGCAGGGTTTGGAAGGAACATCAAGAGCTCATTGAGTCCAGTCTTCCTGTTAAAGTAGGTACCCTATAATAGGTCACACAGACAGGCTTGAATATCTCCATAGAAGGAGAAGAGTCTGAAGGTGATAGAGATAGCTCTGGTACCAGGGAATTACTGAGGAAGGGAAGAGCTGCCTGCTTGTTTTTATCCTTCTGATTTCCAAGAGTAGTTTAAGGATTTCAGGAAACTATATATTTTCTGTGGAAAAAACAAACAAACAAACAGATATATTTTGATTACAAAAAAACATAAGTTTCATTAGAAACAGTTTTAGAAAGAACTTTCTCCACATGCCAATTTTGCGGGAGATTCTGAAAAAAAAAAAAAAAAAAAAATCAGTTGAATTTTGGAAGATGACATTTTACAGAAAAGACTTGAACATAAGTCTCCCCGTGATTCAGTTAACTATAGTTAAGACACAAACAGGATTGTTCAGAAATCTACTTTATACTTGCTGATCAATCAAGTATCCACATATATTAAAACTCCTGCAGAAGAAGGATGACTACATCTAGAATATATAGAGTGTGTATATAGAGATTCATGAGCATCTTATTTATTGTTTTGTTTCGGATAGAGACATACTGTTGGGTCATATCATGAAGGCAACACAAGTGGATGAAGTCACCTAGGAGAATGATGGAATGAATTTAGAACCTTGCTCCTGGACATCCTCAAAATAGACATTCTGTGCCACAGAAATTCAAATATCCAGGGCTGCTCCTAAACTGACCTTTGGCTCTGCACCACGGAAGCCCCTGCAGTGTTTCAAAACAAAGACCTCTTCAATGCATGACAGCCAGCCTGTGCAGCAGTTATCTTTCCCCAGTAAACATGATGTAGGAAATGTCTGGGGCTCACTTCACATGGAGTCAGGACAAGCAAAGATTTACACTCAGATCAGGAACCTTCTCCTGCTCTGGAGTCTTTCAGTTTTGACGTCACATGGGAAATTATGTGGAATATTCACAGAGTTTGACTTGAGGGAAACTAATGTTCTTTCTAGTCAGTGCTGAGAAAGACTATCTGCCCTGCAGGGTATTTCAGAGCAGAAGCCTAATGCAGCCCCTTGGAGCCAGCTTGTAGGAGCCTCATAATGCTGAAGTTTTGTGACTAACCCTTTAATCTTTTAAATTAGTCACTCAGTGTACCTGCATCTTTAGGCATGGATTTGATGAATGTTAGTGGCACCTAAATGGTCCTTAAAGCACCATTTAGATGCTGAAATTGCCTTCTGGATGTCACCTGTCACCTACATATAACTGTGAATTCTAACTCAGGTTAATCTCTTTATTTTAGTTAGCGTAGGGACTTTTCTGGCACAGTATTTCAGTATTTCTGAGTATCTGGTTCCTTTTACCACTTGATGATTAAACAACTTTCTCTCAGAATTTTAGTGTACAGTTTTGAAGATTTAATGCTTCATCTATGTGCTTAAAAACAGAGGTTGGAAAAAAAAAAAAAAGGCGATTTAGTCATATATCTGCACCATAGAAATCTTTCTAAGCAGTTGAATAAGGTCAAGACTGGAAGATCTGTATTAGAGAAGGAAATATCATTTGTAAAAGAACGTCCTCTTTTTAGAAAGAAGTCAGCTTGAAATTTTATAAATGTCCTCTGCTTCTGAAATGTCCATGTGGTTACTTCAGAGCTCTCTATTCTCCAAACACTTTCTTTTATTCTTGTATTCTAAGCCAAGTACACTATTCTAGCATTGAGATTAAAGCACCAGATGAAGTGGTTCATATTGCAATGTTGAACCCATCAACTATTATAGTTAAGTGGTCAGAGTATGCTGTTTGTTCCAGTGATGCAAAACTTGGATATTTCAGAAGACCTACTCCCTTTTGACTCTAAATGCTATGCTTGCAAGCTGGGGAAGACGAGCAGAAGGAAATGTTTCTAAATGGCCAGCTTACTCTGCTGGCAGAAGTGTACCAGCAGCCTTCTGTTCAGGCCCGTTCCCAAAGATATGACTGGCCTACCAAGCAGCCCACATCCAGGCTAGCTTTTTTTCTTGAATTCATTGCTTGGGTTAAACTGTCACATCGCTCAGAGTCAGAATTTAGAGTGTACTTTCAACTTTTTCCCACTTCCATTCCAAATTTTCTTACTTTATGTGAATAGGTAGCTGGTCTCTTAGGATTTAACACATTCAGTATAATCTAATTAAAGAAAGAAGTCTTCCCAGAAACTAAGAACAGTGCTGAAGTAGATCAAAAGCCCATCTGTATCAGTATCTGGTCTTCAATATTGGGCAGTCACAGTAAAATAAGCAAGCAGGAGGTACTTTCATGCAAGAACACTCTCCAAAACCCTATGCCAAAGAACTCATTCACAGCTAATGGCTTCCTGAAGCTTGACATGATATATTTATATGAGAAATCCTTCCATGATCCTTCCTTTTGTCAATTTGTCAGTAGTATCAACAGTCACTTGCTGTTCATCTTTCTCATACTGCTTACAGATTTGCAGAACCTGGTCATAATCTCCCCCTGAGTTCTCTGTTTTCCAGGCTTTATCTATTCAGAAACTTCTTATACTATAATCAATGACAGTTATCTCTTCCCTGGTATACTTTTAATATGACTATATTCTTTTTGACATTACATTCTATGGACCCTATGCTTTTTGAATGTATAATAGAAATAGCTTTCAAGTAACAATAGAAGTAGTAATTATATGTCAGGAAGAAAATTGATTTTTATGATTACAACTTACAGCTATAAAGCATTTTTGCAACCATTTAGAAGCAGATTATCTATCAAATGTAATGAACAAGTAACCTAAATAAAACATTTTTATGCAGGGCAGTTAGATTTATAAATGGGTTTAGAATGTGCACTTTGAAAATGGTCTTAAAACAGAGATACTTTGAAATAAGCAATGTTTATTTCTCTTAATTTCAACGATTTTTTAAACCAGCTTCCTAATGATGTACTCTGGTGTAGAATTTTAGGGAAAGAGTTTTACAAGATTAAAATTAAAATTAAAAATTAAATCTTTTCAAAGTCATGTAAGCTTAAACTAGCAACTGTATAGCAAGCTTATGGTTGTTCTGTTTGACTCATACTCACCTATGCATCTGAAGTCATTCTGACCTATGAGAGTTCCATGCAACACGCCAGAGAAGCACTAAATGAAGGTCTACCTTAAACACATTCTTTTGGGACTTGACAAAAATCAGGAGTCTAAACAATTATTTTTATGTTTCAAAGTGATAGTTACTTTTCTTTCTAGGTTAATTATAAATAACTCCATTTAGGTTCTAATCGTTCTTATGTCCCAGTCAAGCAAAGGACAATTTTACATAGAGTTCTGAAACCAAAATTTTAGCCTCAGCAAAGCGTTTACTTAGGAGTTCCACAGAGAACTTATTTTCATTCTAAGACAGAATATGTAAATGGATAAAACTAAATTATTTAGCTTAAGATATAGAAGTCAGTAAGGAATAGTTACTAGTCACTATGTTATATTCCAGTAAATCCTATGAAAAATTGTTCATATTTTTCATAATCTATGACTGAAAAACACATTTTATGTACATATTTTTTGTATGCATATGTCTCTTATCCTTCCTAAAATATATTTGCTTGCAGAGTACTTTTTAATTTATGTCTGACAATAAAACCTGCCAGCTTCTGTTTCAGCACAGCCTTAGCCTTAGGAGTAATGTAATTAGGCCTAATTATGTCAAAACAAGTCCTCGTTGATCTTGTCAAGAAATTTTGTTATGTAAAGAATACATCCTTCCATCAGATAAAGGGAAAATGCAAATAAAGCTGTTTAATGCAGAAATCCTTTTGGAATATGGGAGCATGCTGTGAGTGGTTGACACCAGGTGCAAAGCAGACTGCAGCAGCAGGCAAATAACACCCAGTTCTGTGGCTGCATTTCCAACAGCAACATCTCCAGCCCAAGAACCCAGGAAGTGATGATTTAGAAAATGCTGTCTTATTTGCTGTTACCAGCTATCCTGAATTGTTCTTTATTCTCATTTGCTTCAGTTTACTACCCCTTCTGCAGCACATATTAAAGTCACATAGGCAAAGGAACACTAAGCACATACTTTTCTTTCCAAACTCTGACCCTACATAATACCAAAACAATTTTAGACATTTCTTACGTAAAAATATCCTATAGAAGACAGCAAGGATGATTACTACGATGATTACTACTTAGGATTTAACACATTCAATATAATCTAATTAATTAGATTATAAACAGCCTGAAAGCCTTCTTAAGGAGGATTTCATGTGCCCAAAATGTGCTTTTCCAGCATCATACCTACAAACACCATATTCTGATGCACAAAAGTGGCTGATCCTTTCAATAAAAAGAACATGTCTGAGCTTTGCTCAAAAATCTTAAAATCTATGAGTAATATATTGTCTGACAGTACTTTAATATATATTGCCAAAGAAGAAATTAGCGTATTTCCACTTATTCAATCCAATGCTTTTATTGAATGTTCTTAAAATGTTCTAAGAGCTACTGTGTCCCAGTGCACAATCATGCTGGCACACATATTTTCAGATGTTAATAGAATTGTCAGAATGACAGGGTACAAGTTCTTTAAAATTCTATTGCCTTCCTCTAAACAAGCTTTAAGTGTTTTTTTTTTTTCTTATTAACCTTACTAATCTTTCTCTTTTGAACTGTTTTCACATCTAGTAATGCTCTAAGGATAAATATAGGCCTCTGTTCTAGGAGAATTTGGAGAAACTTTTGGACTCTTTTCTCGGTGCTGTTCCTTCAGTGTAGGAATTTAGTGCAATTTGAGATTCATTAGTATACATCTGATGTGGACCTACAGTGGCATATAGTTTTACAAGTACGCATTTATATGTCTAAAATTAGACATTTATAGGTCTAAAATTAGACTTAATTCATGAATGAAAACTCATCCTGAGAAAATAATGAAGTTTTCCTTGATTTTATCTGAAGTTTTGCAATTTAGAAATATTAATATAACTACCTAAAGTTTAGGTCCTAATTGTCTTTAAGCATAAGACATTAAACATAGATACTAAGGATCCTAGCATCGTAGTTAGAAAGTAAACATCAGTCACTGTCATGATTTGTCACAAACGATTGACACTGGGTCCTTGGTTACAGAAGGAAAAAGTTTCATTTGTACAGAAGGAACTATGTGGAGTTCTCAGCACTTAATAAGAACACAAAGTAGGAAACAAGAAGCCTAACTAATACATTAATAATCAAATTGGCTAGAATGCCAATCTAAAATATTTTGCAACCATTCTCATTTGGCATCTTTTCAAGTTTCGTAATGATGTGTTATTTTGCTACCAGAAACACTGATGTTTCCAAACAATCATGAGCAACAGATTAATAAACAGATTGGGGAATAGGTATGAGTTGAAATTGATTGTATTAACATACATATTGAACATTTCCATGGAAAGGCAAAGGTGCTGTTTACACATTGCATCATACATGAAGATTAATTACAGTTAACCCATGAGACATACTCAGTTGAGGGAAAACAGATATGTTATCAGGTACACAAAACTCCCAGGACTCCCCTTCTTGTCTGTATTTCTCTGTATTGACAATGAGAAGCAGAACAGACTCAGCAAGGATGAAAGTGGCATTTAAGATGATAGTATGCTATTCAGCATCACTAACTGAATTCATTTGACTTACTGGACAATTGTCTTGCTCCAAGTCAAAGTGATTCTGCATATATGTTCATAGAAATTAGTGATATGTCCACAGTTCTGCAGTGGGTCTTTTCAAGACCACACTCCAGGCAATATAGACATCACTGCCAAAAGGAGTGGAATTAAAAAAAACAGGAAATAAAATTCATAAAAAATGTCTTTAAATCAAAAGGACACTATGCTGCAGGAAATGCTCTGAACAGATTTGTAGTTAAGCACAACACACAAGATGTAATCAGGACATTTCCCTGATTATACTACAGCTCATTTTTATAGGCTGAGGAAAAAGAAAAAAAAGAAAAAAAAATGCTAATAGAATGAGTGGTGTGAGAATATGTTGATGTGATCCCAATGGTCATCAGGGATTTTTCAGCATTAATACAGAAAACAAGTATAAATCTCAAATTCAACCTACAAAAGTTGTTCTTCCAACAGAATCTCTTGTATAGAACAGATGCTTACTGAATCATTTAGACTATCCTCATTTAGTCAGAAAACAAACAAACAAACAAACAAAAAACCTCAACAACACAACAAAGTGCTGTGTTATCATCACTATAAATTACAGTCTTGCTAAACAGCCTAGGAACTAGTTGCTCAGAATAATTTTAAAAAAGCACCATGTAAAAATAATGGCAGCCTTAATCTTCAAACACACATTCATCACACTTTGTAGTTACTTGTTTGACATATCTTACAAGCCTCAAACACTGGAGAATGATGTCTTCATTTCTTAAAATGTGTATATTAAGTAATTTCATGTGCATTTACAAGCAAGAACTATTAAAGTTAGTTGCAGAAATCTGTGAACTCACACCAAATTTTAGCATGACTCAGAAATTTGAGTCTAATGGCAGTGGTTTATAATGTACCTTTAAACATTTTTCGCTGTTCGCGGAGAACTGAATCTCCTTGCTCCCATGAAATAATGGAGGTAGCAGAAGCCCTTGCATGTGCAAGTGTTCAAAGCAGACATTAAAAAATGACATACTGTAATGGGAAACAAAAAAGGGAAAAAAAAAGCAACACACCTTCAACCTTATAACTAGACAATAAAAAAAAAAGATCACTAATTTTAGGTGTAAGGGAACACAGAGATACTCAACCAAGGAAATTTACAGTAGAAATACATATTTTAAAGTAGCACCTGCATGCTTTTGTGGAATTTCCTCTTGTAAGACATAGAGGCCACCCAAAAGAAATTTTGATTGCAAGGAAAATTAATTGGTGTAAGCAGAATGGGGGAAAAAATAGGTGCATGAATTAGCTGTCAGCTCTCATAAATCTTTTTAGTTCCACTCAGCTTGGTAAAAACATGTCAGTGTATGCCAGCCAAGGAAATCACTCAGTGGTTATAAAAAGATGCAGAGAAGAGATAATGGAAGTCAGTACATCTGAGTTTTTAAGTCTTTTTGGTACAGTTCAAAAATCCATCCAGTGTTTTTGCACGATAACTTAGTATATTATGCTATTATGTAGTATGCATGGCTAATTGTTTGGCTCTAAACGTAAACTACTCAAGAATAGTTTCATATTGTTATTCTTCATTTCAGTGCAGCATTGATTTTTATTTTATTTTATTTTTTTAATTTCACAGTATTAAACATCACTATGTATTCACAGGTGACCTCATATCTATACCTGATATTTGCATATGTTGCAGTAATTTTAAACAGTTGATGTTTAAAATTAGAAATGATGGATGGGATTCATCTCACTAGCTCTAGGTTCCAAATAATTCAACAGATGTTAAAACAACCAAGGTGCTACTGCAAATCCTTATTCTCCAATATAATAAAATGTGCACATTACAGCAGATCAAGTGATGAATTGTCTTCAGGATAAAAAGAAACTGAATACATCATAGTGATTATTGCAATGGCTTGGAAAGTTCCTCTGAGGTCTGCGGTTTTAATTATATCTGGCTTCAAGTTGTTAAATGGGCCAGAACTGAGTTAGACCTTTTATAAGAAACTAAGTTACAGTGCTTTAGTTAAAAAACATCTATTCACTGATACTGAATCTCTTCAATTTTTTTTTATTATTATTATTTTTAATTTTCAACAACATTTTTGCCAAAAAAATGATCAGATGTATGCCTCATTCATGAGAAATAATGGTCAAAAGTAATTCTTTTTTTTAAATCAGGAGAGTTCCATCCATATAAATGAAAGCAAAATGATCTCAAGCAATATTCTTATTGTGTATTGCAAAAAGAAGAATGTCCACTACCTCCCTCTGAATCTAGCATGATGCACATTTTACACACTCATCAAAGCCCACATCTAATTTATGCCGTCTTTTGCATCACTGCTGAAAGTGACTTAATGACCTTTTTTGTGTTACAGCTAAGTACACAATTTCCAGTTTCCCATGACTGGAAATCCTTTGTCTTCAAATTCAGTAAATGTAATGTTATGCTTTTGCCAATTTTTAATATGATTTCAGTCTTACTGATGCCAGAAAAAGATGGGAACTTGAGGGATGCCCTGTGACAGCAATGAATATATACACATGAGATTTACAGAGGAGGTTGAGATTTGAGTCACAAACAGGATTTGTTTTGCATCAGCTTTTGGCAGAAAAATTGATGCAATTATGCCTTCTTAAACAGATTTCTTTAGCTGATACTTTTGTCATTCTCTGCTGTCAATCAGAAGCAGAAGTCAAGACTTCCAGCTGAATGCTCTCCCTCAGAGCACTGCTGACATAAGTCTAGTTGTTTTCATACAGTAACTGTTTATGCTAAAACAGCAACCAAAGACAGAAATTATATCAAATATTGAGTTACGTAGTTTCTGCTACTGTACATGTATGAAATCCATACAGATTGAAAAACAGCAGTTGGTAGTATAGGTATGTTCCAGTTATTCAAAAGAATACAAGTTGTTATGAATTGACAGTGAGAAAGACACAAATAATTTTAATTTTAAAACTGATAGGGAAATTGTAGATGTTGTTAAGACATAATGAACACATAGAAGATGATGTTAAGGGAGGAGCAAAGAATTGTGATAACTGTAGGATAAATTAAGTTAAGATGAGAGGTAAGGGTTTTACTAAAAAAAGGCACATTTAGATTAGGTATAGAGCTATATAATAAAAGATTTAAAAAAAAAAAACATATATGTAAAGCAATTATACTCAATATTTCTGAAGACTTAAAGGAAGTTTTGAAGAAAAGACAAGAAAACCTAAGCAAAACTAAAGGAAAAAGAAATAATTGAGGATAGGACAAAGGAATAGATTATCAAAAATATATTAAATACCCTTAACTTCCTTTGACAAAGCCGTTCAATTTCTCATGAGGAAAATGCAATAAATATAAGAATTGATGAGTATTTCACTACCGCATATGAGACTATGTCAAAGGGGAAATTTTGGGGGCTGGAGACAATTAACACGGGAAAAGGAAAGGCTAAAAATTGCTTAAAGGAGAGATGGTTGGTGTGTAGATGAGATACTTAGGATTACATGGGTACTGCAGTAGAATTTATTGAGGATTAAACTTCAACTAATTTTGTAGAATGTCTTCATTATGACTTTGACTCACAAACCTAGGAAAGATTTAATAAAACATGACAATGCAGAGTTGGAAATTATTGCCACGATAGTCAAGGATAGAACTGTTATGAAGAAAGTATTGAAGAAAATTCAATGGTATGAAAAGTGAGAACATTAACTCATGCTCTACTATAACCTTCTGGTGGAGAGTTTGGATGTTGAAGACTTGAAAATAAGGAAGAAAAAAGAGAGCTAGCAACTCATAGCATGAGCCACTGCTGTTGCAGAGATGATAAAAGGCATATGTGATCTGAAGAGGAAGTGGGGAAAAGAATGATTGTACCAGGTAATGGTAAGACCTCATCTGATGCAGCACAAACAGTCTTATGTGCAAACATTAGAAAGGTTGATTAAAATGGGAATAAATGTTCCCATTTTGTTCTGATGTCAGGCAACACCATAATTATGGAAGTCATTTGAAATTTTCCAAGTACAGTTCGTATCTTTTTCTGAAGAGAAAGTAATGTGACTGTGATAGGTTTTTTGTTTTTTAGCCTTTCTGCCTTTGTAGTTTGCTTTGCACAACCATGGCCAGGTGAAAGCAAACTTAAGGAAGAATCATAGAATCATAGAATCATAGAATCATAGAATCATAGAATCATAGAATGGCCTGTGTTGAAAAAGACCACAAAGATCATCTAGTTTCAACACCCTTGCCGTGGGCAGAGTTGCCAACCACAGGACCAGGCTGCCTAGAGCCATATCCAGCCTTGCCTTCGATGCTTCTAGGGATGGGGCATCCACAACTTCCTTGGGCAACCTATTCCAGTGCGTCACCACCCTCTGAGTGGAAAACGTCCTCCTAATATTTAACCTAAACCTCCCCTGTCTCAGTTTAAAACCATTCCCCCTTGTCCTATCACTATCAACCCATGTAAACAGTCATTCCCCCTCCTGTTTATATGCTCCCTTCAAGTACTGGAAGGCCACAATGAGGTCTCCCCGGAGCCTACTCTTCTCCCAGCTAAACAATCCCAGCTCCCTCAATCTTTCATCATAGGAGAGGTGCTCCAGCCCTCTAATCATCTTAGTGGCCCTCTGGGCCTGTTCAAAGAGCTCCACACCTTTCTTGTGCTGGGCACAGTACTCCAGATGAGGTCTCACAAGAGCTGAGTAGAGCATCACACGTTACTGCAGAGATACTACACAGTGCTGAAACATTAGCAAGGAAGGCTGACAAAAATTATGAATTTCTGAACAGTTTTCACTGAGAGACTTTTTGTACAAGCTATGTCAGATTCTCACTGTGCCTGCATTGTTAATATCCAGCATCTAGTATGATCTGACTCCATAAAAATAAATGACATGGCAACAGTAGAGTTCCTTCCAGTCTTTCCTGGAGTCCCATACAGTGTTTCGAAAGATCAGCCAGCTTTCATTCTCAAGTTAGGCAGACAAATACAGACATCTTATTTTATGGACAGAAAATGTTGAGGCCCACCTTTCCTACATTAGTTAAAAATATTGTTAAAGTTTTTCTTTCAATATGATCTGACTTTCTATATAATAAATGAGTAATCTGATTAAGTTCAGCAGTTAGTACTCTGTCTGCTCATCCTTTAAGACTCTACCCCCTGGATAAGGAAGCTAAACCAGTCTAAAAATAAATAATTAAGCTGAGTTGTAATCTAAAACTTAAATGTCTGGGAGAATCCAGTGAACCAGGACTTTCGCACATAGCTATTTCTTACAGCCTTCTTTTCATTGAAAGATACAAAGTCCCCAGTCAACCTGATTATTAGATTAGGCTATTATTACTGTCTACTGAAGTTGACATTCTTTGTATTCCTGTTCATCTTGGAGTAAGATTTTTTGATGGTTCTGTTTTTAGAATTTTCATTGAGACTGTTCATCTTTATATATGCTTCCAAAGTGATTTTCCAGAGCTGAGCCGTTTTTTCAGTAAATATGTTATTTCGATAGTTGACTAAAAATAGATAGATAAATAGATAAATAAGCTTCAGGATACCTAAGTATGAAATGGATCTGTGTATGAAACTACACTAAAACAAAGATTCAGGAGAAAAAAAATCTTTCCATTTATTTCTTTAGAGGCATACGAAAGTATGTTTCTCATTCTAGTTTGAAATTATATTCTATATTTCAAAAGCTGAATTAAATGTAAAAAAAGGCAGGTTTTGAAAAGGGCTCAATAGCTAGAACCTTCCTGGGCACTCCACAGTAGAGGCTTTCGATCAGGGTATTTTTCCTATTTAACCTAAAGTTCTGATCCTGAACATATATTTTTCTTCATTTTTATGTTTGGCTACTAAAAGTAAGACCCCAGGGTTAGTTTGGCTCCAGTGGCTTGGAGCCTCTTCAGCTGTGAGCTGTGAGAATCAGTAAATACCTAGGAATTATTCAGCTGGGTGGATTACAGTCATGCCAGTGTTTCCAAGAACAGCTGCTGCAAGGAGCTTGTTTAATACCTGCTGCCTGTAAAATTTAAGCAGTAAGTGAGGGCTTGCCACAGGACCTGTGTCCAGGTTTACTGAGTAAATCTGGAGACACAAGAACACAGGGATATATTTGTCTCTCGGTTGTAGTTAGCCATGGTTACCCAGGTAGGTGTTTGAGGAATTGGAAGAGGAAAGAAGAAAACCTGCTCACACCACTGGTGTTTCTGTAAACTGTGTGTGAACTTTTAAATTAAGTGCCTTTCTTCATAAGCTTTAGTTATCTGGCATAGAAGTTCTTCATCTCTAAAGCCAAAAAAACCCATGTGGTTTAAAAAAAGGAAACAATCCCTGTAACTCCTCACAATCCTTAAATACATGAATTCAATAAATAAATAAATAAATATGTTATAAAAACTCATATTACCAAAAATTTGTTTTTAAAGGCTCGGCTGATGAATAGTAAGGCTTGAAGGTCTTTTTCATCACATGGTTTTGGAGAAATAAAATTAAAACAGGCCATGTATGTAGAAAGCAAATACCAAGGAAGGGTGTTTTACAAAAAGCTAAGTAGTTTGGTGTTATTAAAATCCTTTCTTATTTGTCTTCAACTTAGAAATCACAGCAGGTCAGTTTGAGAACACTACTTTCCTGATAGAAATAAAGGATAGATTAAATTAATTGCATGACCTTAGTATCTTCGAGAGGAAGTAAAATCACAGTTTTGACTCAAAGTATAGTTATGAAGAGATATGTTTTTGTGAGATGGAAAAAAAAGCAAATTCCACCTGGCTGTGTCAGGAAGAAGTGTGTGGTCCAGTGGTGGCAAAGGTTCAACTCTTCTGAGTACTTGTCCAATGTAATCTAATCTCTGTGTCCAGTTTACAGGAAGATCTAATAGCAGTTCCCTGAGAACTACCGAGAAAATAAATACATATGAAGACTATGAGATAAGGATGTAGTATAATTATGGTAGACTCTCAGTTGTTTCTTCTAATGAAGTGCAATGTATTTAATAGATTATGTACTTTTCAAACATCAGTCTTACAGCCCTCAGCTTTAGTTTATAATCATAGAATCATAGAACCATAGAATCACTAAGGTTGGAAAAGACCTCCAGGATCATCCAGTCCAACTGTCCACCTATTGCCAATAGTTCTCACTAAACCCTGTCCCTCAACACAGCATCTAAATATTCTTTGAACACCTCCAAGGTCAGTGATTTCACCACCTCTCTGAGCAGCCCATTCCAGCGCCTGACCACTCTTTCAGAAAAGCATTTCCCTTTCCTAACATCCAGCCTAAATCTTCCCTGATGCAACTTGAGGCCATTCCCTCCAGTCCTATCACTAGTTACATGAAAGAAGAGGCTGACCTCCAGTTCACTACAACCTCCCTTCAAGTAGTTATAGAGAGTGATAAAGTCTCCCCTGAGCCTCCTCTTCTACAGATGAGCAATCCCAGTTTGCTCAGCCGCTCCTCATAAGGCCTCTGCTCCAGACCCCTCACCAGTTTTGTTGCCCTTCTTTGAACCTTCTCCAGGGCTTTTATGTCCTGCAGTGAGGGGTCCAAAACTGAACACAGTATTTGAGGTGCGACCTCACCAGTGCTGAGAACAGAGGTTATATTTTGTTTATTTCTTCTCTCACATGAAACACGAGAAAATATAAGGTTTAGAGCAAATAATGTGATTCCCTTACTTTGACCCATCACTGCATCACAAGGCTTTCCACTGCGTCCCTCGACCAGAGTACCTTGCATAGCCATGTATGAGAGACTACAGTGAGAGAACTTACCTATAGAAGCACTCAGGTCTAATGAAAAGATTCTAAAGGATTTCTTAGGCTCTTCTTTGCTAAACTGTTACAGTTCTCTCTTCTGAGTAAGGATTCCGTGAAACAAGTCTGTGGTTGTTGTATGTAGAACATCTATATCATATTAGAGCACTTTTGGAATAGAACATCCCAAGATACCACTGAATCAGAGAAGCAAAATACCACGCTGTTTCTCATTCTCATATGCCAGCCTGACGACTTTGTTATTCACAATTTTTAAGAAAGCTGAATGTAATTAGAACATTCTTAGGATATTCTCAGCATTTTACTTGCTTATACTGGGAAACTCATCAAGATACTGCAAGAAACACCCTACACTTTGTGAAAGTGTATTTTTTTTCTTCAATTTTGTAAGGTCTAATTGAAAACAACTGAAAAGAACTAGAGAAATTGGCAGGGAAGTTCATTTTCATTATGCATACAGGTATCTGACAATTTTTCTTTGTGTATTCTGAAGAGGTCTTTCAACCAGTTCCTTAAATTCCAGTACAGCTCAAAAACTGTATTGTTTGTTTAATATTCCTTACTACTTGAAGGATGTGTCTTCAACTTGTAACAGTCAGAATTACTAACATGTAAAGTGTGACTTCAGAGCAGAACAACTTCGTGATGGCTGATAATCAACTTAAGATCTACTAACATGGATTTCTGTTAACAAAGAGAATGAAAAGTCATTGAAGGAAAATACTTTAGTCATCAGACTTTTCCTAGGAATAGAGCAACCAGATTATTTGGCAACTGAATTTGCATGTTGATTATTTAAAGGCTGATAATAATGTCTGCATTTAGAGTAAAGTGTAGCTCATGACTTTTTCACCTCAAGGATGAGCAGAACTAAACAGAGAAGCCTAAGCCAAGGTCAGTCTTGGAATGAGCATCTTTTTCTAAAACACATGGTTTCCAGCTGCAACATTGCCTTCTCTATCTTCATTTAGTACTTTGGACTGAATTGTTTGCTAAATCAATCCTTCTCCCTTATGATTCATTTGCACTGCTGTGAAATATACTCTATAATTCAATTTGTAGATAGTCCAAATTTTTGTGTAGACTAATGCACTTTATACACACATAAAAGTTCAGTGTTTTCTGAAATAAGGAGTTGCATTTCTCTAACAGCAGTATGATATTTGAACTATGTGATTATATGATACAAAAACATTTTCATTATGAAAACTGAATTACAGAAAAACTCAAAAGAACAAAAATTACATCTGTATATGACCAATACAGAGAGATGGAAGCTTATGTGTTTATTTGTTATAACTAATGTGGTATTTTCTTAAATTCTAAAGCCTAGCCTTGTCTAAGTCTAGGCCATACTCTCAACTGCATTTGAATAATTAATTTTCTACATATAAAATTTCTATTGATTTTCTCACGTTTGCAGAATGATGGCATTTCAGAGTAGTATTTGATCCAGGAGTGTCAGTTTAGTTTTCAAGCCATTTTTGTTGTTATATAGAAGTCCAGAGTGAAAGATGTAACAGTTCCCTTGCCATTCAGACCTTCAAATCTGGAAAGTAGTTTGTTTTTTAAATATTTATTTTCTTTAATAGGATTTTACCATACTTAAAACTCATCTGTTGAGAAACAAAAGAAGAGCTGGCTTTTAAATCAAGTGTACTGTGACAACTGAACAAGAATATGTGTGAAAGAGGGAGAAAAGAGAATAAGGGTTAAACATCACTTTGGGCATTTGGATTTAAAGCTCTTTAAGAGAGTAAGTTTGTTTTAAAAAGCTAGGATTTTCAGTCTAAGAAGGTCCTTTTTCAGCTGCACAGATTTATATATTTTTCAGGCTGTTTTGTAATAATAAATGTCTTTTTATTTAGCATGACAAGAAACAAATAAAAACTGTTTGATGTTCTCAGCAAGAACTTAATCCAGATGGAGTCAATGAGGTACAAATACAATAGTATCTTTTTACCATGAAATATATTATGTTTTATAGAGTCTTATTTTTCAGAAATGATTAAAGTAATGCATTACAACTGGTATCTAGGATAGGGAACAGGAATTCTTTCCTACTTTTTTTTTTTTTTTTTTCAGATGTTAAAAATTCTCCAGGCAATGCAATTTCCATTTTGTGGGGTCAGCTGTTAAAACAACCTGGAGATTTTTGGTGCCACCTCTTATACATCTGCGTGGCACTGGATTTTCCATGACTCTTTCAAATTAGAACTCCATTAATACTACACAATCTGGATTTAAATCTAATTCTTTTGTGATTTTGACTTTATGATTAGCAGCTCTCTCTGTCCTAGGAAAACTCAAGAGACAGTAAGGATGCTGCTGGGCTTATTTTATATTCTAGAATTTGTAGGGAATCCTAGAACCGGTAAGATTTTTGTCTCTCTGAAAACAAACAAACAAACAAACAAACAAACGAAAATAATCCAACTACAGAACACTGGAAGATGCCAAAGATCAGCAACGCATCCATAAAAACAAGTGCTTGTCTCTCTGGTCTTCAGAGTATTTTTTTTTAATTTTTATTTTTTCTGAAAAGCTGTGTATTTGGCATTCTACTGTTGCTACTACTGCTTCCATGAGAAATAAGGGCTAAATAACAGAATCACAGAATCACAGAATGGCCCAGGTTGGAAGGGACCTCAAGGATCATGAATCTTCAATCCCCCCACCACAGGCAGGGCCAACAACTTCCCCATTTAATACTAAGCCAGGCTGCCCAAGGCCCCATCCAGTCTGGCACTCAACATCTTCAGGGATGGGGCGTCCACATGTTCTCCGGGCAGCCTCTGCCAGCACCTCACCACTCCCTCTGTGAAGAACTTCCCCCTGACAGCCAACCTAAATCTTCCCTCCCTCAACTTATAACCATTTCCCCTTGTCCTGCTCTTATCTACCCTTTCAAAGAGTTGATTCCCCTCCTGTTTGTAGACTCCCTTTACATACTGAAAGGTTGCAATGAGGTCACCCCATAGCCTTCTTTTCTCCAAGCTGAACAAGCCCAGCTCCCTCAGCCTGTCTTCATAGGCGAGATGCTTCAGTCCCTTGATCATCTTCGTGGCTCTCCTCTGGACTCTCTCCAACAGCTCCCTGTCTTTCTTGTACTGGGGGCTCCAGACCTGGACACAGTATTCCGGATGGGGCCTCACAAGGGCAGAGTAGAGAGGGATAATAACCTCCCTGTCCCTGCTGGCCACCCCTCTTCTGATGGAGCCCAGGATACCATTTGCTTTCTGAGATGCAAGAGTACACTGCTGACTCGTGTTAAGATTTCCTCCATCAGGACCCCCAGGTCCTTCTCTGCAGGGCTGCTCTCAAGGACTGAAGGAGAAAAGGAGAGAACAAGGGAAGATAATCTGTGCTCTGAAGTCTCAACTGTCTTGGACTTCTTTCAAAGGTCTCATCCACTTATCTTGTTAAAGCTGAAAAGACGTAAAGAGGCAAAAATGTCTACATATTTGTATCGTTTCTTTGTGATTCTGTTTTTATTTTTTCCTTCATATGCATCAAGAACTAGTCTCTGGATGAGAAGAAGCCAGATGGACTTTGGACCTTTTATCCAATCTGAAATGGCAACTTCACACTGATTTATCATATTCAGTGCACTGTGTTTTTTGATATCTGTGGGGACGGAGGGTCATTTGTGCCAGATGGAGAGCAGTTAATGCTTTTTATTATTAAATACTTCTCTAACAGCGTGCTATATACCTAACAGACACCTACAACATATCTCCAAAACCAAATGTAACTACTCTAGTTTATATCAGCTGAGGACACAGGAATCTTTCCTTCTTTATTGTTTTTTCCAGGAAACATCATCAGATAGTAAGTAGGAGCCTGGTGCTTTACTACTTATTCTTACTCTTTCCACTGCAACTTTGGACACTTTGAGAGAAATAAGCCTATAAAGTCAGCAGTAAAATTCGGATGCTGTTACTTAGACATAGAATATCAAAACATGGTTTGTAATTCCCATGCTTTTTAGTTTTTCAAAAATACAAAGGAAAACTATGTTATAGCAAACAAGTGATACCTTCCAGCCTTAATATAATTTTCGTAAAGAACAGATTGCAACTATACGTGAGAAGAATGCACATCTACACATTATATATTATATTCTATACACTTTCCATTTTGCCACTTGATATTGGATTTCAAAGCTGTGCATAGCCCTTCATTCACAGGGATTATGCAAGCTTGTATTGATGGATGAAACTTATACTCACTATGCTTATGGGAAAAAGCTCTTTATGTAATCCTCATAAATCCTATAGTGATGTGAGTGCTGTTTTAACTGAGGCATTCCAAAGAAAAAAGAAAGTTCAGACTTCATCTCCATGTGTTAACTAGATAATATTGCTTTTTGTATTATTGTTATATCAAGGGACTAGTACAGGGCTAGAGAAATGTGAAGTTGATTGTGATATTAATTGATTTTCTTTGGAGACCTAAATTAAAGCCCTACCAGGAGTTATATGCATTTAGTTGTCCCTCTTAATAGACCATTAGACAAAACCTTGAATTTAAGTGGCACAGCTGGCTCTTTCTCTTCAAGGAGAGGTCAAGGTCTGGCACTTTAGGGATACTCTCTCATGCAGGTCTGAGATGTGTTGGAAGGTTTGGAGAGAGGAATCCAGCTGTGCTGCTTCCCATACTATGCCCTGCTTAAGAAAATGTGTCTCCATGGTGTAGTGGGGAGAAAAGCTGGAAGAGCACCAGGAGTTATTTACACAACTGGAATCATTCCATCTTCAGTCAAGTGAAGCAAATAGCAGTAAAAGTGTTCTCTATTTCAATCATCCAAGAACAACACAACGAAGTGGACATCATGACAGGTTGATTGCTATGGGCACACAAGTGTCTAACTAGAATACGCATATACACTGAGCTTTGATTCCTATATACACTGAACTTTGATTCAGCAAATCTTTACCTCTTTTTCATGCAAGTGTTGTTCTTGTTCAGCTTTAAAAGTAACCTAGGAACTTTAGGGGAAATATGTACAGGCACTGGATAGATCTATATCTGAAAGAAGACAGAAAATAAGCAAATAGAAAATCCAGCTTAGGCAGAAGTGGAATATCTTGTTTTCTCACACCAGGCTCCACAGACATTGGTTCCACTCGACTAACTCTTAGAATCTGTGTACCTAACACTTCCAAAAACAGTCTGCCCAGTATTCATTTCTCAGGGAGTCTTCTCTGATTAGAGATGGATAATTCTTGTAGTCAGTTCTGCTAGAAGCACCAGAAACCTGTGTGAAAAAGTGTTTTGAGGTGTTCTTGAGTTTTCCAAATCCACTGTTGTCCAATATAGAACATGGATAGTAAGTGTCTTTCACTTCTTATATAACTATAAAACCAATGACAACTGACTAGAATTTGAGCAGAGTAATTGGAGAATCCTACTTTTACATATTCTTAAAGTTAGATCTAATGAAAGAGGTCATTTACTTTATGGATGCTCCTGCATTTTCTTTTTATTTTAGAAATGAACCAATGATTAATGTTTTTTCATTTAAATGAGACATAAGTATAAATTAATATAACAACACAGACATTCATTGCCAAATGTAGTAAAAACTCATGACAACAGAATAAATGATCATTCAGATGTCATAATTTAGGTCAGCTGTCTTCCCTTTTCCTAAGCAAGTTTCCTTCTGTCTTTGCCTTCGGTCTTCCTATCCACCTCTCATAAGAAGAAGGATTGAGAAAGAGATTCTTAAGCCACGGCCAATGGCTGTCCTCGAGCATTTCTGGGGCTAGATTTTTTGGAGCTAGAGATGAACACATCTCTTTTCCAATTTCAGAAGGAGAAGTTTAATCTCAGAGTCCAATGTTCTAACCTGGAGCACACTCACCTAAAGAACGCTTTACAGGATCCTCCCACAACATTTTTATGATCCAACCAAGACAGATAATATGATCTGCTGCTACGTTTCCTTCAGATGTGAACTCCAAAATAAGCAGCTCAAGTATTTAATCTAGGAAAACCTTCTGACTGTAATTCATTGCTCCAGTTCATCTGCAGTTGAGGTTCTGTCTAAAAGAGTTCAATCAATTGCGTCTAACAAACATTGTGCCATGGAAGTTTTGTTTCTGCAAATTAAATGTATCACAGTAAATGCAGTGCAGATCATAATGTTTCAGTGATATCATCATAAAGTAAAAATAAGAGATCTGCCCAACATATACTTCATTATTTTATGATTGGTCTTAACAGTTCTCCCTTCTTGTATTCCCAGAAAATCCTTTTGTGTCATCCATCAAGAATTATTGTTATTATATGAAACAGCCCATGCATCAAAAACATGTACAAATAACAGTACAAATGAGGAGATGCTGATGAAATTTTTAAAGAAATAAATGGCAAAATATTGATGTGTGGTTGCAGTTCAGACCCTGAAAGTGTGTAATGCATGATAGGAGTGAAAAAATTGGATTAGATTAGATTAGATTCAATCTAGGAACAAGATTTACATTTAAAGCTCAACAATTTTGAAATTTTTCTTCTTGCTTTTCTTTTGACAAGTGGAAGATCTCGTGTGCGTCCAGAAAAAAGTTATGGAGTTGGAAAGAAATTTATTATTTTCTTCAATTTTCCTGAAAAAGGATGAGAAAAAATGTCTCTTCTTTTACTCCTTAATCACAAAATTCATCTATAATTGAGAGAACATAGCATCAAATTTTGTTTCTGAGAATAAAAATTCAAACTAGAATGTCAGAAATCATAAGGGTGTCTTTGAAGACATTAAGTTAAATACAAATTTTTTTCACATAAAAATATTAGCAGTAACCATTCTAGCCACTTTTTTTGAGCTAGGAGATGACAAACACGCTCTAACTTCAGCTCTTGTGAATGTTTATTTATAGAAAGTAGAATGATGCTTCCACAAAGCTTTACTTATTACATTCTTCTAAGGAAAAGAGAGTAGGTTCAAATGTCTTCAGGCAGAGCATTGCATTGAACCCAAACCTGACCCTGACCCTGACCCTAAAAAACCTTTGAATCTTGCCCAAGGGTTTATTAGCTTAAACTGACAGGCTACTGAATCAGAAAGATGGACAAACTCTTTCTCCAATATTACCTTTTTCTCAGAAAGATACTAAATCTAATCCTTCTTCTAGAGTAGATTGTTGAATAAAAGAACAGTTTTTCATTTGTTTGCCTTTTCAGGTTTGAACTCATCTTCCACCTAGTTACGTATCATCTCTTTTTTTTCTTCTTTCACTCCTTTAGATTCAATTGTGAAACTAAAATAAATAAATTACAACTCTATTACATTCATATCCCCCTCACAATCTATACCAGCTGTCTAATCGTTATTGTGTGTTTTGTGGGCCTCATTGTTGATGTGTCTGCAGGAAAGACTAGAAGAAGAAAAGGAAAGGACTGTGTGATGGACATCTGTGTCCATCAGTGCAAAAGGGTGGCATGTAGCATCACCTAAGATTAGGTTAATTGGGACTTTAGTCAGACATAGCAGACATAGATACTTTGACGGCATGGAAGAAGTAATGGGTGCAGGTTAAACTATCTGTGCATAGTCTTGGTGAGACAAAGGATTTCAAAGGATACCAATGGCCGTAATCAAGTTAGCTTCAAGATAAAGGAGTGTATTCTTCCTATCAATCACATACAAATTAGGACTTCAGGCAGTCTAGTACCTCTGAAGAGATGTCACTGATCAAGAATAGTATGTGATGTTTTACTGTTTTGGATCCATTTGGTTACTTCTGTAACTCAGTTCTCCTGTTTTTACGTAACACTTACTGGCTATTTTTCCTTTCCCAACACCAGAACAATTCATATCAGAAGGCCAGACAGTTTCTGTCTATTAAAAAAGAATCAGGATTGTAAGAACCATAAGAAATCTGTAAAATATCGAGCCAAGATATCAACCAACATTCAGTTAAAATTTGTTCTCTTATTAAAAAAGGACGTATTTTCAGTTTGAAAGGCACATCATATATTGCTATGCCATCAGAAACTGTAGAAGTGCTGAATTAAAATGGCATGATATTAATATAATTCTCATGTTACACATTTTTGCCCTGGCAGTTTCTATGAGCTGGCCTTTAAATTACCTCAGAACAGTAGCAGAACAAAGTACTGCAGAATCAATAAAGAATTTTCACGCGCTACCCTTGCAGTGACTTTATCAGGGTTCTCCTAACAAAGAAGGGATCACAGTCTCAATCTGAACAAATTTGTCAGTTAATAACATTGTAACTTCTATCTATACCAGAGAATACTGAGAATACATTTTATTGTAATAGATTTATTTTATTTTATTTTACTTGGACATTTCTAGGACGATGGTGGCAAGCCCTTCCCCATTGTTATACTGTAACAAAAGTCTAAGCCAGCTCAAGGGAATTTTTAAAATCTTTGCTGATTCTGCATATCCAACTGTGTGAACAGAGCTTAAGAACTTGAGTTTCACTGGGAAAAAAAAATACTCTTCTTCCGTAGCTTTTCAATAACTAACTTTGGGAAAACTAAGACTTCAGGTTTACATATTTTATATCATTTAAGATATTCACAATAAACACAAAGGTTGAATTGAAAGTATTGCCTCCTATTTTATTATACTGGCCCACAATGTCAGAGACAGATGTTGGTGGATGGCAGTAGAGACTGAACCTTCACCAAAATTTCATTACATTTTTGTTGCTGTGTGCAGCAGAAGGGCAGTCTGACAAAAATGATGTCTGACATAGAGGTGTGGTGGTAGCAAAGGTATGTCACTGAATTCCTAAATGCTGAAAAAATGACACTGATTAACATTCACTGATGCTTGCCAAATGTTTCTGGAGACCAAACAGTGGATATGAGTACAGTGAGGTTGTGGGTATTGCATTTTAGCAGTGGTGACAACTACAGTGAGACACCTCCGCTGGTACAGACATTTATGAGTACAACATTCAGCTCTTGTTCATTGCTGGTGAAAATGCACAGCTAATATTGGTGACTGTATTGAAAAGCAGTGTTTTGTAGCTGAGAATTTGCTCTGTCAAACAGTGCTTTGTACTCTTTGTAGCTGTTCTAGTTTGCATGGAAATAAATAGGAGGCATTACTTCTGGAGCAAATTAAAGTAAAAATATCAAGTAAAATCATTGACTTCTACAGCTGAAATGTTTTGCATGTTCTTAAAAAACCCACAGTCTGAGCTACTATGTTGGCCACGTGCAGAAGCTTTGCAGAATCTGAAAACCATATTCACATTTTTTATGGATAAAATTCCTACAGTATACATTCAATAGATGTTTAAATCCAACTTCACTTTCCTTAATTCACCACAAAAATCTCATGACAGAGTTAAAAATAAAACAAAACTCAGTGTATTATTGTTTTATTCTTGGAAAATATCTCTAGGGTAGACCACAATATATTGTATTAAAGACCAACTTTGATGAGTGGCAGTTTGGGATGCTCAGATCCTACTTAAACGATGCTATTTGACTGTGATATTACCCAAATTGTCTGGCTGGAGCAGTGGGAGATAATATCTGCAGAGAGATCTGGTCCTCTTATTAAAGATCATTTCTGCACTAAAGAGTGAATTAAGAAAAAGGAAGATAAATTTATTCTAAGTTAATGTTTTAAAGTTAACAAACATTAAAAACAAACAAACAAAAAAACCACATACGAAATTCCGCATATTTTGAGTCAAATGTTTTATATGTAGAATATTTAAGGTCATCCTATTTTGATTTCCACAGAAGAATGTTACAGTAGTAAAACTGGAAAGGAAATGACTTTGATGGAATTATATTTACTTTTCACTTGCACATTTTAGGGATGTCTTCAATGTCTTTGTCATTCAGATTATTGTTCTGTAGAAACCACTGGTCCAAATTCAGGTGACATTTCTGATTTAGTAATTTGTAAACTTCTGTCTGTTTTAATTCCTTTTGTGAACCTTTTTTTTTTTTTTTTTTTTTTTTTTTTTTTTTTGTCACAAGTTCATTAAGTATAACCTGTTTGCCAATATTTCCAAATTATTATGACTATAATTCTAAATTTTCTCACATCCTAAAGAAGAGGCTAATCTCTACAGTAATACTTGTATCTGGTAAACAATTTTCCAGTAGTCATCCTTGCAAAATTATCTTTCTAGCATTGTCTTAAGATTTCTCCAACCCTGTATGCAATGATATTGAACATAACAGAAAGTATTAAACAACTTACAGTGTGTGAATGAGTGTCTGGGAAAGATCAAGCTTGAATAAAGCAGAACAGCCCTCAGTGGAGCAGGAGAAATATGCACTGTTCTTGTCCCGCCTCATCACTCTTTTGTTGTAACGTGTAACAAAATGAAATCTTTGAGTGATTACTCTCCAACAGAAGCTGTGAAAACCATCAGTATGGGTAGCGGATAAAAACTGTATGAATAATAAGAGTTTCTTCAGTATGTATTAAACTGATGTGAATTTGTACCTAAAAAGCAAGAACTGACATTCCTGCCATTTTGCCTTTTCTCCGTACTTCAATCCAGCCTTCATTATTTCTTTCATCCCAACTATCACACTATTGAAAAACACTTTTGAAGCATTGTCAGGGCTACATCAACATGGTCAACATTTCTCCAGGTGATGCACTGCCTCTTAAATTTTTCTGTTTTATCAGTGGACTGATTCTCCACTGCATTTCTCTGTTGCCAGTTTTCTTGTGCTTCAGCTGCAGGCAGTCTGGCTGAATCTGTGTTAGAAACAATGGACAAAGAGCGTTCTGTGCTCCTGACCTCCAATGACATGGCATGGCCTGCCTCCACACACTAAATTGAGCTTCTCTCCAAAGAAAACTGGGATGAAAATATCCAAACTGATCATGGGAAACTGACTCAGACAAGTGCTGTCTCCTGAACCATGCCCAGGTATTGTCTGAACAGTGCTTAATGGCACAAGGCAGGGAGCATGGTAACTGCTAAAGACCATGTATATTGGTAGGGTAATGCTCCAACTTGTTCCCTGGTCATGGGGTTTTTATACAATTTACTAGTATAGACATAAAATCTATGGTTGGAACAAGCTTTTATTTTTGGTGGTAAAAAAGTGCTAGCACAACAGGTTCTACATTGCTAATGAAAGCTCTTTGGAATGATGGAAATACTATCCTAATACTATAGCAGAATTCTGATTTCTCTGGGAACATAGCTTGTGAAACAAGAGTAAGATGACATTGAGTTTACAGTGCTTTCTTTTTCTGCAGTTGTTTTTGTTGGTCATTCTAGTTTTACTGTTATTTTGCTCTCTGCAACCTGAAACAGAAAAATTCAGAGTCTTCAGAGTAAGGCTACTCAAAAATGTCCACAATATTGTCTGGTCTACTGGGAAATAGAGTCATTTTTCTTTCTGAGTACCACCGAAAGCGTGGCTGTCCTCACAGCCTCTGTCAAGGGAGAAATATAGATGATCTAAGAGAAAGAAAAGCAAATCAGGAAACTGCCTGCAGAGATAAGAGTGAGGAGGATTTAAAAGGATAGTGTTTCCATAAATCAAGGCAACCGGTGACAGCTTTAAAGTAAGGGTCAAAAACATTGCAAGAGGTGTCACTAGGATAAGAAGTTAATCCAAGTTTCCATCTCTCAGCCTTTAGTGCTTGTTCAAGTGGAAGTTAAAGATCCCATGGCATTATTTCAGGATCATAAGAGATTGATATCCGGCTCAAATTTTCCCTTTCAAAAGCATCACAGGCCTCTGCACCAATATCAATACACACAGATTTATGTGATTGCTGTAAACAAAAGGAACACATTAGTCTGCATACCATTGCTATAGTTTATTCAACCTGTTTGCACATCAGCAGAGAATGTCAAATTGATGGAAGAATACTGGGTAGTGTACACAGCATGAGGATGGATTTAAAGAAGAAAAGAGGGGGAAAAAAAACTGTTAAAAACGTACAGAGTCTGTACATCTACTGTTACAGAAGACTCCAAGAAACCATGAAAGATAGGCATAAGAACATCCTACTACCAGTGACCCAAATAAGATTTCCTGCACAAATTTATCAAAAATTCTCTTTGATGCACTGTATATGGAGTTATGTTACCATCTCACAATAAAAATTAATATTTCCTACCTCAGAAAGAAAATGGCATTTGTGTCATTCTCTTGAGAGTGCAAAACAAAAAAGCTAAAGTGCCAAAAAATTTAATTTAAAGTTTCAGATTTTACACTGCCTTACACAGAAAATCCTTTAATGTAGGATTATGTTTTTTTAAAGTAATTCAGTAGGCAAGTTTTGATGTGGAAAGCATACAGGATCACTGACCTGAAGAGAAGGAAATTGGTGCCTGTGTTTCAATGAATTGAATTTAAACACATTTGCTACTCCCACAAAATATTTTCAGCAGCAGAGGTAGAAATAGTTCTTGTGAGTAAGAGATCTATCAAACGAAATATTTTTAAAAGTAGATTAAAAGTGTTTCCATTTTTTTTGCTTTAAAAAAAAAAAAAAAGAGATTATGTGTTAATTGCATTTTCATAAGTTATTTAGCGCACATACAAACAAGCTAGTGTAGCCTGGTGATCAAGATTGGGAAATATGGTGCTCAGGAAAGGGAAAAAGAAGGCAGTGCTGAAATGGCTTCATTTCTGTAACATTGCCGTGAATCTTACTCTCCTGTTTTCATTATTTGAGCAGAAAAGGGAAAAAAAGAAAAGGTCAGAGAAATGACATTTTTCAGTATCAACAGCAAAAAAATATAATTAAGCAAAGGCACTTAACAGTTGGAAAAAGTGAAAATTCTTGGTTTGATTTTTCTCTTATGCCAGTTTTACACCAGTAAAACTAAGTCCATGGGATTCAGCTTTTGGACAGGTCTCAGGGCACACTTCCCAGAGTGATAGTGAAGTGGAAAGGAGTTCTTTAGGTGGCTGTGTTCCTGTCTGAATGACTTTTTGAATAACAGAAAGCTTTTGCCCTAATTACACTGTAGATTATCTGCAGATTTGCATAAAATTATTTAATAATCAAGTCTAAATATAATAAATTGTTAGGAAGGACTTTTTTGGGCTACATTAATTCTAACATATATCAATGGAGAGAGAGGGAATAATATTGCAGGTGGAAGGAGGAACTTAAATGGATGATAAAAGAGAACTCATAAAAACGAAGAGGTTGCAATAGATAGATTAGTAAAGAAATAAATAACAACCAAACAAAATCTTTGTATGACAATTTATACAGTCCCTGGAGTAGTAACAAAAAGTTTCACGTCTCTGAGAGATAATTTCGGTTATAAACTAAACATCGAAACACAGATTTTAACTTTTTTAATAGAGAAGCGTTGAGCAACAGGAACAGCATGATCCTCCATAGCACTCACATGCAATCTAGTGACTGAGATTACAATCAAGGAAGAATCAAGAGCATGAAAACAGCTGTGTTTCTTCCCTAGCTAACAAGTAAATAAAGAAGAAAATAAGGCTTCGTGATAAATTGTTCAGTGATTCCTCAGATTGTGGCTTTAATTTGGTAGATAGTTTCTGCAGGAAACTGGGAGGCTGCTTTTCTAAAAGGGTGTTGAGGTGGCAGTAAAAAATATTTACATGCAGTCATGACACCTAAACATAGTTTCAAGACTAATTAATCCATGATTTGTTATAATAATGAAGCTGCCAGGATTAATTCAGCAAGGTAGCAGAAAACAGTTAAAAGGGTCATTACTGATGCATATTTGGAGTCATTTGAAAGGTAAGTTAAGCATATCATAATATTTTTAGGTCTGCAAGTTCTTATTGTTAATAGCACTTCTAAACTGTGGAAAAGCATTACTTCAGTCATGGCACCTCTAGATTGCATTCAGATTGTAACAGTTTGGTGTTACATTAAATCTGTAAATGATCTTTAAAATAGTCATGGGAAGCACAGCTGAACACAGTAGGCACCACAGCTGTTTGTTTGGGAACTTGCTTAAGCTCTTGTGTTTGCCACAAGAGACACTATTGCTTCCTTGATGAAGAATGCATTACTTAGTGTCAACAAATCCACTGTAATTCCTGAAGCATTATTCTGTGATGTTCAGGAGTGCAGGGAAGAGTGTCAAAATGTCAGTGAGAAGCAAGGAAGAAAATATCACCTGTCCTTTCTGAAGAACTAAATTATTTTCTATAGAAAAAAAAAAATAAATAAAAATTGACTGTTACATTAATTTTTAAAAATACATTTAATGTTGATATTTGTTTTAGATGGATAAAATTTATTAACATGTTTCATGTTTTTGCATAGGTGAAAATAAACAATTATCCCCCCCAAAAGGATTTATTTGAGATGAAGCCAAAAAATGAGAGTGATCTGAGAAAAAATGATTCTTTTTTTTAATTGAAAGGTTATTTTTAACGGTGAAGAAATAAATCGGTTACTCACAATTACGGGTCTTGTTTTAAGCGAGAACCATACTTTCCATATTACAGGTAAGGCAGTAAATTGACTTAATGGCAATTTTTCTTTGTGTATGTTCTCAGTGTGGGAGCAGAGCTGGAACATGTTTGGTCTCTGCTGGAGAGTGAGGCAGAGCTGGCTCAGAGAAGCTACTTGCAGAACTTTTTTCTATGACAGGGAACTCTCTGTAGGTTTTGTTACCCAATCATGATTAAACCACTTGCAGTTTGGAGGTCTCCACGTGACACACTGCCAATTACAGTGCAGACATCTGGAACTTTGGTCTCACATTTGAAACTTTGGCTTCAGTTCACACCCTAGTGCTGCTTTAGGCTTCCAGCAGTTTCTCCATTATGATATTTTGCATAAACTGTTGCTCTTAGTCATGAAGTAGTTACGTTTTCAGCTTTAGTCATGAGCTTCTGCCTCCAGGACTCTCTGTGCTCTTATTTCATATATGATGGGTACAGATCACTCCTGCTCTCTTGAGTAGGACACAGAGATGTATTTCTTATGGTGCTATTTGTGTCTCTAGAAGCTGCTCAAACTTTTTGTGGAGGGAAGGTCACAATTTACCTCATTATGATGGGTGGGAATGGATGCAGAGTGCTCTGGTAGCTGTCACTAACAAGAAAATTGTGAATGCCAATATGAGAACTGTTGTCAGTTGTGTTCATGTTATTAAACAAAATGGGGATTAAAGCATGATTCGTTCTCTGCCCTGGGAGAAGCTATGCTTTAATAGAATCTTTTGTAAAATTATATTCTATTCCTCCAATTCTCATTTTCCAAGACAACTTAAGTATCCTGGTTATGTTACTGAAGTTAGGCTTCGGTTGGTTGGCATTTCAGTCCCTCGGGTGATTTACTGGGTTACTCTTCTGGTGTCTGCTTCTGCAGTGCAGGGACTGGAAAGTGCCAGAACAAATGCAGGAAGATGTGCCAGCTCTTAGTACACAACATCCCAAAGCGCCAACAACATTTGGCAGAAACAGAAACACTGTTAATAGAGTAAGCCACTAAAATCTGCATTCAATCATCAGAGCAGCATCTCCCCACACTTGCAAGAGAATGTTCAAATGAGAAAGCAAACCAAAAAGCAAATTTGAGTGTTAGAGAGGGAAGGGTATGTGCTCAGAATTAATCCTCCACAGAGATGAACTTCTCTTCTTTATCCTTTTGTTGTTCTTAAAAAGGGAAAAGCTCATGCTTAACTGCATGTGTAATTACTGTGTTTCAGCTGAATCTCAGACGGAGACTATACCATGTTTGGGCTGAAAAAATAAAACAAATGGAAGTAGGAGAACCCTATTCAAGTCACTCCTGCTGGTTGTCAGCACAGCATACTTTACTACAGACCGTGATCTAGAATTTGGGTAGGATAGTGGAGCCACTGACAACTGTAATGAAGACAGCTCCTCCTTTTGCTCTGAATAAAGAAATTTTCCCATCTGCATTATCATACTGCCCACAGATTTCCATGTTTTTCTCTATAGGTCTAATTTGTAACATGCCCACAACAGAGCACTGAAGAAAAAAAACTTCATGCTCATAAATTGCTGCAATAGCAAAGGAATGTGGAATAGTCAGGAAGATATGACAGATTCAAAGAACATGCTGGCTTGTTTCTAATCTTTCTGCATTTCACAAGAGTGTTTGGGGGTTTTATTACTTTGTTTTGTTTCAATCTTGCTAGGTTAAGTAAGATAGTTGTTGATTTTAAGGTATGCAGAACACATGTTAACCAAAAATGAGAATGTGCTACTCTAAACAGAAATGTGAACCCGTTTCCCATCTCAGATCTGCAACACTGTGAACCTAGCTTCCAAAAAACAATAGTGATTTTGCTGAGACAATGAGTCACGTACTGATCTGGGATTAATGATTGTAGCTCACTAAAGATTGATGATTTTAAAGCAGCTGATGATTGAGACCTCTTTAGTCACTGGTGGTGCAATTACTTTCCACTGAAATACAGAGGGCAGTTAGACTGTAGATTTAAAAGGATAATCTTTCAGCCAGGCAGTGATATAGGCCTGGCTAAGTTTCTTGAGGTTATTAATAAAAAGCAACTATATCCACTGGGGAGATTTGGGTAAAATTATAGCAAACTGTTTAGATGTTGAATGAGTGAACTTCAGATCTGCAGTGATAGCTTAAAGGAGACAAACACACCGTATGTCAAAGGAGAACTTAGAAGTGGGTGACATTAAAATAGAAACGTTAATACACAATAAAAAGCTGTTCTTCCCAAAAGTTGTTCCCAAAACATTTCAAGTCTTCTCCTTTAATTTCTTGGGAAGACAACTGTTTGGGAAACCAGATGCTTCCCAAACACCATATTAATGATCCATTCAAAATCTGCAATTTCCAGGGTTTTGACACCAGTTCTGAACTGCACTGAGAGCATATATAAGTTACAGCTGACCCAGAAATGTGAGCTGCCATTCACTGTGCTGAGCTGTGATTACTCCACTAATCATCCCTATTTTCCTGTGATTTCTGCATTTTACTGAGAGCCCATATAGAATGAAGGACCACACACATTTCTTCCTGCTACAAGACTTAATAGTTGCTTCGATGTTTCCTTGTGGTTTGTGACTATTGCACCTCTAAGCCACAAGATGTTGTCTTAAATTAGAGTAACAGCTCAGCCCAGGCAAACCTAAACATTATTAGCTTGTTCAGACTTTCACAGACTGTTACAAGTATAATTTCTTCCAGGTTACAACAAGCTTACTTAAACAGAAATTTTCCCAAACACCTTAGCACTGAAAAATTCAAATAAACATGATTCAAGCCTACTGCGTGGTCCTATTCATTTAGCTTCCATTTTTACCTTTAAATTCTAACACACAGTTCCTCCATGCTTGGATTTATTTTACTCTGAAGAATATTTAGATATATATATACTCATATATTTTTTATTTTTCAGGTTTCAAGGAGGATATATACATCTCTAAATATCAAGCCCTACTACAATGTGGATGGAAAGAGGTATACAGTAAACTCAAATCACATCAAAGATTCCCAGAAAGCCCAGTGTTAGGCAGAAAGTAAGCATGCCATGCCTATACTGCTCTAAGATGAGCTTTTATTTCCTAAACAAAACAAACAGAGGAACAAGAAAAAAATCTTGTCCAAGTTCTGTCATTTTTTTCCCAAGGCTTCTATGGCCTTGCTGAGTAAAAGCTGAGCTCAGGGCAGTTGGAGTAGAGTAAGGAAAGAATCTTCACCCTTATAAGCACTTTAAGCATCTGTAAAAATCAAACAGTGAGGAATAAATCTTGCTTTGTTAAAAGATCTAGATTCTTTATCTGCTTTACTAAGTTGTCTCGGTATTAAAAAAAAAAAGAACACCTCAGCCACGATGTGAAAAGTTGTTTCCCAAATGCCCACTTTGTTTTCCAAAAGCTGTATTGTGTGATTTTACATAATGTTAACATTTCTGTTAAATTGGATAAATGCACATGAATGGAAAAGTTTAATGCAAATGAAACTAAGAACACATGTTGTATTAATGCAAAAATTGTGCTGGTTCATTTTGTTGCCAAAGGGGTCTCTCCACATCTGCTATTACTTCCATCAAAACTAAGATCAGCTTCCAATCAGGTGGGCTACACAGATTTTCATTTGGAAACACTGTCAAACAAAGTGTCATTAACCAGCAAAATACAATACTTTTGGACTGTGCATGCTCAGGAATGCTTCTGACTGTCAAGGACAAAGCCAAAACCAAGGGTCTACTGGCCTCTAGGCTGTTAAAATTGAGTGTACCAGCTACCATTGTCTGCTGCTAACCTATATGAATACAGTTTCCACTCTTTTTTCCTCAATCTGTGTATCCCAGGGAGGTGGTTGAATCACTGAGCTTGGAGGTGTTATGTTGAGGGATGTTGTGTTGAGAGACATGGTTTAGAGAGAACTGCTGGTGATAAGTAGACTGGATGATCTTGTAGGTCTTTTCCAACCTTGGTGATTCTATGATTCTATGATTCTGTCTCAGTGGATGGTGAGCAGATGGAAAGATTGTCTAAATAGCAAGGTTATTTATAACAATCAAAAGACTGGCATAAATAAAAGTAAATGACAGTGTAGATTTACATTGTCTAAAATGTGCCTAAACTTAGGAGTATGTAAGCAGACATTTAAATATTCAATGTCTAAGCTCTCATAATTATGGAAAAAATCCTCCTGGATGACATGCTTGATTACATGAAAAATGAGTGATCCAAGACAGCCAGCATATGGCTTCAACAGGGGAAGTTCATGCCTAACCAATCTGGTGGCCTTCTATGATGGAGTGACGGCATTGGTGGACAAGGGAAAGGTGACCGATGTCATTTACCTGGACTCGAGCAAGGCCTTTGACATGGTCCCCTACCGCATCCTTATCTCCAAATTGGAGGGATCTGAATTTGATGGATGGACCACCTGATGGATAAGAAATTGGTTGAAAGGCCACAGACAGAGGGTGGTCATCAATGGTTCTGTGTCCAGGCAGAGACTGGTAATGAGTGGTGTCCCCCAGAAGTCTGTCTTGGGACCGGTGCTCTTTAACATCTTTATCAATGACATCGACGATGGAATCGAGTGCACCCTCAACAACTTTGCTGATGACACCAAGCTGAGTGCTGTGGTTGACACGGTGGAAGGAAGGGATGTGATTCAGAGGGACCTCAACAGGCTTGAAAGATGGGCCCGGGTGAACCTAATGAGGTTCAACACAGCATAGTGCAAGGTTTTGCACTTTTGTGAGGTTCTGTGAGTTCCCATCTGGAATACTGTGTCCAGGTCTGGAGCCCCCAGTACAAGAAAGACAGGGAGCTGTTGGAGAGAGTCCAGAGGAGAGCCACGAAGATGATCAAAGGACTGAAGCATCTCGCCTATGAAGACAGGCTGAGGGAGCTGGGCTTGTTCAGCTTGGAGAAAAGAAGGCTATGGGGTGACCTCATTGCAACCTTTCAGTATGTAAAGGGAGTCTACAAACAGGAGGGGAATCAACTCTTTGAAAGTTGATTCCCCTAGATAAGGTAGATAAGAGCAGGACAAGGGGAAATGGTTTGAAGTTGAGGGATGGAAGATTTAGGTTGGCTGTCAGGGGGAAGTTCTTCACAGAGGGAGTGGTGAGGTGCTGGCAGAGGCTGCCCGGAGAACATGTGGACGCCCCATCCCTGAAGATGTTGAGTGCCAGACTGGATGGGGCCTTGGGCAGCCTGGCTTAGTATTAAATGGGGAAGTTGTTGGCCCTGCCTGTGGTGGGGGGATTGAAGATTCATGATCCTTGAGGTCCCTTCCAACCTGGGCCATTCTGTGATTCTGTGATAATTATCAAAAGATTTCAGAAATGCAGTTGGCAACACCTAGAGATTTATTCTGCTTTTAAGAACAGAAATCTGTGGCGTGATTCTTTTATGTGATTATAGACATTTAATCCCATCTAAGACATTCTGGAATATCAGAGATAACTGCATGGAACTAGCTTACAGGACAAAGGGTAGACACATGCCCATACAGAGTGATAGCTGGAGCCCACACGAGATACTGCAGAATATTTCAAATGCAGAATATTTCAAAAAGTTGTCTTCCTATGGTAAGGAGCTGAATCACAACTGGCATTTGATCAGCTGTGATCACTAGCATCTACAAGATTCAATTAACTTATCTAAATTTACATTTCTGACACAATTGAGATGCCCTAGGAGAGCTGAGAATGCTCAGTATTTACAGCAGACATATCTTTGTTTATTGAGAGATGAAGGCAAGAGACTCAACATAAATGTCACCTGACATGCAGTGTGACTACATCATGCCCTACGTCTCCGTTAACTATCACAAGAGCTTTAAACAATATCTGTTACTCACCTGGAGAAAACTACTACATGGACACCAAAATTTCATAGAATAATGGAATAGTCCAATTTGGAAAGAGCCCCAGAAGGTCAGAACCTCAGAAGGTTAAATTTCTCATAGAAATAGGTGCCCAAATGAGGTTGCCTAGTACACTGTCCAGTTACATCTTAAAAACATCCAGTGACAGGATCTCCATATCATCTCTGGGGAAGTCATTACAGTGACTGACTGTTTTCACAGTAAAAAAATATTTTTATATTAAGATGAGAAATGTATATGTCCAAAACCAGATTTCAGTCCTACAAACAATCTTTTAGTGTTTGAAAGCACTTTTCTTTCATCTTACCTTTTAAATTTTAAGTCAAAAATTGACTTTTTGTGCAAGTTTGCACAGCACTGTATGTTTAGGCCATGGAAGTTGATAAAATAGAAGGGAAACTTATCTGATAATTATTCAGGAAAGCTATGCATTGGTCCCTTATAAATTAAATTTCTGCTTAATATATATTATCCTCGCTATTTGTATGTTTTACATAAGTAACAAAGAAAAAAATATAGAAAATAAAAAAAGAAGAAAATGAGTAATATAGAAAAAATAGCCTTCATAGACTTTAGTTTTAATTGTTCTAATATCATCCATAAACCTATTGTTCAGCCAGATGTTTCTCATGAATAATTTTTACTTTGCTGAAGCCCGATTGCTTATGCCCTTTTCTATGCTACCGTCTCATTACAAAGCATACATAGCTGGTAAAGAACTAAATCTGGTTATCATACTACATAAATGTTATGAGTATTATCTGCTTGCATAAAGTAAAAGAGACTGACACAAATTCATACGTATTGTAATTTCTTTTTGTGTATTTTTACAACAGCTGTTGTTTTTTGTGGGTTTTTTGGTTTGCTTTTTTGTTTTTTGTTTTGTTTTGTTGTTTTTTTTTTTTTTTAAAGCATGAAATGATAGATGGGAAGAAAAGAAAAAAAAAAAGTCAAAGATTCTCAGCTCTTTCAGCTCTTTAACTGAAATGGTATTTGACATAGCAAGCCTGTTATGCCATGAATGTATCTTCAGTTCCCATATGTTCCAATTTTAGCTGAGCATAGAGAGGGTTGATTTTTTATTTGTTTGTTTATTTGTTTGTTTTTAATATTAGATTGGTTCATATATAGTTTTGTCCATGTATTAAGTGACAGAAAAGTTTACTGAACAGTTATCCAAACCCTATCCATCCCTAGCAACCAAAATTTTCCAAGTAAAAAGAAAAGATGGCTCTTTCAGAAACCTCTGAGGAAAGTGAAACATTAAGCTATTAAATTTGCTTACTTGACAAGATTTTAGAGACCGTATGAGAAGGTTAATGACATCCTGGGGAACTCAGATTTTCTGCTGGAAATACCATTGCATAATAGAGTCTAGAGTGGCTTCTGTAGAATTCTACTATGTCATGAGATCACAGAATCTTTAATCTCTGCTTAAGGTGTCTGCAGTGATTTCTCCCCAGATGATCAAGGTAAATCTTTTTACCTCTGTAATGCATTTACATGGAAAGAATTTAGTAGCGGGAGGACTGCAGGGCTGTCCACAGAGAGAGCTGATCAGGAGCTTCCCTCATGTTGGACAGGACCAGTTCCAAGCTGCTTCAAGACAGATCCATTTTTTGCCAAAGCTGAGCCAACGAGTGAAATGTGGTGCATCTGTGATAATATATTTAAGAAAAGGTAAAAAGTACTGTGTAACAACTGTTACAGAGAAGAGTGAGAAAAAATGTGAGAGAAACAACCATGCAGGCAAACAAAGTTAATGAGAAAGGGAGAGGAGATATTCTAGGCAACTCAGATTGGATAATCTGGCAGCCCTTGAGGAAGGTACTGCCAGGGATATTGGTCCCTGAAGGTCATGGTTCACATTGGAGCAGGTGAGTATGGCTGAAGCAAGTTACAGCTCATGGAACAAAAAGCAGGAAAAAGCTCTGCTTCTGCCAAAAGTGTACCTACTGGAGTAGTCCATTCCTGAAGTACTGGACACCATAGAAAGGATCCATGCTGGAACAATTTGTGAAGGACTATTCCATGGGAAAGACTCCAGGCTAAAGTTGGGGAACAATATGAGGAAGCAACAACAGAGAAAAAATGTTATGAGCGAGTCCCAAAACCCATTCTTCATCCCACTCTAATTCACTCATGGGGAGGGAGAGAAGACAGAAGAATGGAGTGAAGTTGAATAAATGAAGATAGAATTAAGGAGTTGAGCCTGGGAAGAAGGAACAGTATACGTTTAGTTTTGTTTCTTGCTATCTTACACTTACACTAATTGTTAATAAATTAAATTACTCTTCTCCAAGTTGAGCGTCTTTTGGCCATGACAGTAATTAGTCGGTTGTCTCACTGTCCATATCTCAACCTATGGACTTTTCCATATTATTTTCTTCCTGTCCTGTTGAGGAGGGAGAGCAAGACCGTGTATGAGCACGGTATGATCCAGAGCAGAACTTTAGATCTAAAGAACATCCTTCATGTTTGATTTTCTTGCAGAACACTAATTCATAGTTCATAGTGCAGAATATTAAATACTGATTTTACTGTGGGTGAGCATTTTGTTAAAGATCCGTACCTTTTAGACTGTTTGGAAGCTGTAATCTGCTGTGTGTGACCAAGTTACCAATACTTAATATTTTAAAATGCCAGTCTGAATAAAAGCATGAAACTATAGAAACTTATTGACAAATTTTGACCATCAAAACATGCCAAAATCAGGTTATTTTCTCACTCTTTAAGTAAAGCAATGGCAATGCAATAGTTAAATGGCTTACATATGGATTTCAGATAATGTATTCTTCATAGCAGTTAATAGTTTCAACTTTTCCTACTAATGTGTCAGATTTTGAACTTGAAACAGAATATTTAAGCTACTGCGACTGGCAGTACCTGAAGATGCATTACCATTTTTTATTCCAAATAGTTAAGTGTAAGCTCTGTAATGGATCACTTGTTAGCTCACTGCTCAGATATCAGTACATTCTGTGCTCCAGTTATGTGCAAGAATCTACTTTCCAAGGTTTTACTGGGCCTTTATTAGGTACAAATTTTATGATGAGCATAGTGTCAGAGACACGCACTTTCCAAACTGCCCATGACTAATATACTATATCAGATCACATTAAAAAAAAGAAAAAGAAAAAGAAAAAGAAAAAGAAAAAGAAAAAGAAAAAGAAAAAAAGAAAAAGAAAAAGAAAAAGAAAAAGAAAAAGAAAAAGAAAAAGAAAAAGAAAAAGAAAAAGAAAAAGAAAAAGAAAAAGAAAAAGAAAAAGAAAAAGAAAAAAGAGAGAGATTTAGTTGATTTTGAATTATTTTGACAGACTAAGAGTTTAGTTTTCAATAAGGGAGTAAAATGTTTTGTCTCTTATTTCTTCTTATGTTAAGACAGATTCAGTTTTTTCAGAATATTGAATTTTTCATTTAAGCTTGTTTTTTGCATTCTTGAAGAAGTTCCAAATGGACATCTCAGAGCCTAAAATACTCTGTTTATCCACAACACATAAGAAGTTCCACAAGCTGGCTTCCCTATCCAGTCTGGAACCCTCCTCTTTTCTATACGTACTTATGCAAAAATGTAGATGTATGATTACTTTCTGGACGTAGTTCTGGATGTCAGTGGTGGAGCAGCAGTGGCATTTTAAAAACAGTCCCTTGAGGATTTACTCAGTGCACTAGGCTATCTTATGAAAGTTTTAAGCCATGCTGACTACAGTGATCTTCATATTGGAACCAAGACAACTTAGAGTGTGCCATGTTGTATCCAAATTGGCAATTCAAACAAAATTGTTCCATGGCTCATTATAATGTCAGATACCATTGTATTAGATCATTACTTTTTAAAGTTTTCTAAACAAAACTGAATCACAGTGTGAGACATCAGTGACTCCAAAACCTGAAATCTCACCTAGTTAGGTCACAATTTTCACAATTAGATGGAAGATGATAAATTTTTTGCTCCATCTCAGATCTCTTTCATCCAAATCCATTACATTTATTTGTTTGCTTGCTTGTTTTTAATTTAGAAGTGCAAAAACCTTCATAAAGTCCCTTATTAGCAAAGATATAAAGCCTTATAAACTCTGAAGAAGCTAAAACAAACTAGATAAATAAATGGAAATTCTTCTCTATTGCTCCAAGTTCTACATACAGTCTGAAATCACTGAAGAAAAAAAAGCATTGCTTTGATAAATCTGTTGAAAGAATAGGACTTTAATGCTCCCCAATATAGATGTTGTGAAGATACAGAGATATTTCTAAATGGTTCTATAAATGCAAATTATTACAAATTATTAGCAATGATTTTAATGATCATTTCTGCTCATTACAGTGAAAGTACATCTAGTTATATACATTAAGGAGAAGAAAAGAAGAAAAAGGTGGTTAGTCTGTAAGATAATATTGTTCCAACACTGAACCTTTCCTTTGAGGTTTGAAAGTACTTTGAGCAAATTAGAACCCTTTTAACTTTTCCCATAGATAATTATATGAACATTGTGCTGTGTGCTAAAGGCTCCCAGTGATGCAGTGAAATGGACAAGCTGTATCTGACAGATCGGAAAAGTCTGAGTTAGGTTGAAGGATGTCTCTTACCACCCAGTTCACAGTCCTTGTCTGAACACTGACATCACATGCAAAGTACCATATTCTGAAAGAAACTTACTTTAGAAGTATCCTAGTCAAGTAATGCATTCTGCTTTTACTCCCTACACTTTGGATTTCCAACTGTTTATTTCACAGTTCGCATTCAATATGGCTCATGAAAGGAGACAAAATATATCCAAAGTAACTGAGAAAGAAGCTTCCCTCATTTTTCCCTCCTTTCAAACACAGATAATTTGACTGAGCAGATCTGCAAGGAAATACACTGAAAAAAACAGATGTCAATGTTCCTTTTTGTTTGTGAAAGGCATTTTCATTCAGATATTGTTCTAAGCAACCTTTCAAATGTTGCATTGAATATTAGACAACATAGACATTCAAATCCTGTTTCTATTGCAGTATTCTGATTTTTGCTTCATGACACACCAAAGTAAACATAACAATCAACATAATTTACAGCAAGGTAAAAAGTAACAAAACTGCTAGAAATCCTGCTAGTGGCTGAAAGAACTTGTAGAATTAAAAATGTTGGGTGTTTTTTCATTATACAATACATAAGTGATGTGTTAGACACCCATATATACTAGAAATGCAATAAAACCAGGGAGGTTTTGGGTGTTTTTTAGAGGACTCTTGTATTCTTTTAAAATATTTTCCATTGGGAACTTTGGAAAAAACATAACATGTGAACTATGGATTTGGACATGCTTAGATGAAAAGTTCTACTCAATGAGGTTTTTGTGGGGAATATTTTAATATATTGTAGTTTAGGCTCAATTAAATGAATGTGTGGAATTTTGTGTATTCTTTTGTGGGTTTTAAAAAGAAGAGTGGGTGAGAAGAAGTGGGGGTGGTGATCGTATATCTGTACTAACCCAGGAATTTGAAGTAGTCTTCTCCTGAGTAAATCCTCTAAGAGAAGGAGAAGTTGAGCAAAGCCAAGGCTTGGGGACTAGACTCAACAAAGTTGATTTGTGAGTATTTGGGATAACTTCAATAAAGATAAGGCAGCTTAGAAAGTTTACCTTTAGGCCCATTTGAAAACATAAAATGGACAAAACTCCTACTTTTTCATTCATTTCCACTAATAAAATTAATTATTTCAAGTATCAGGCAAATTCAATCAAATGTATGTTATGACCTCTAGAAAGTGTAGCGCCAGGTAAAGCTATCTGAGCACCAATTATTTGGCAGCATTATAGGAAATAATCATGTGCCTCTATCGTCAGTTAAATTATAATTCAGACATTGCACCAAAACTGAGATTCAATTCACAATCCATGGAAACCAATTTAAACAGACTAATTTAAACTCTGTTGTTTAAGTCTTCTTCAACACTTAAAATTAGAAACTCTCAGTTAGAATATTTCTTGTTTCTGAGTGTATGTGTTGCCATAGCTATACATTCATACAGCTTCTTGGGAACTAGGCATCTAAAACAGAAATATCCCATTTCCACTGCCTTGCCTAGTCATCTCAGGGCTGGGGCTGATCTCAGTTCCTTTCTCCATGACCAATTCTGACACCCACCCACATACCATCTCTGGAAATATTTGTGAACTACTTTTTGAAGTGTTATTCCCATAATCTCAGAGCAAATTATCAGACATTTCTTACTGTGTGATATCTGTTCCATGTGCCATCCTCTCATACGGCAACCAGCTTCCAGGTGGTATCCTTATGTTCACAAGTTACGCTCCTGCTTTTTCATTCATCAATTAAAGTTCTCCCATGCTCTGAGCGCTTTCATCTCTTGCCTTTACACTGAATCAGCTTCACCCTGCGGAATTTGTCTGCACATCTTAACCTACCCATCATCACTTTTCCAGCTCCAAATGTCTGCCTTTATTTTTATTCTAGTCTTTTAGATTCAACCCTGTTCAATACAAAGAGTTCAAATGTTATATCCCTAAGACAATGTAGATAGAAGCCGTGACTTTCCTAACACCACCTAGAAGAAACTTTTGTTGTTTTCAGACCCTAAACTAAGCCCTGGAATTTAGGCAGAAACATCTCATCTCTTTTGATCCTTTAATTCCTCTCAAATTATAGGCTCTGCAATGGATTTACTTGCAACAATGATTTATTTGGAGTTTTTGCTTGAACATGCGCTATGTGCTCCCTGACTTATCAGTTTGAATTCTGGGTTTAATATGAAAACAAGTTGTATTTCAGCTAGGCATAAGAGTAAGGTTCTTAATTATTAAAATGCAAGCACCTACGAAATAAATCCATAAAATAAGAAAATAATTTATATCACATGGGAAGATATTTCTCAACTAGTGAACTGAGTGAACTGCGGAGCTGCTAAACTAATTTATTCTTCTGCAGTAGAGTGTTTCTGCCTTTCACTAACATTTGAGAATTTTATGCTGAATGTTGACAAAGTTTCAAACCATATCTTAGGAATCCTTTTATTTATCTACTGTTTGAGAGCCCAGGGAATAGTATGGCCTCTGTTTTAACTGCTTGATCTCTATCAAATTGCTGAAGGATAGCTATTACACTTATTTGATAATAAATCTCCTTAGGTACATGGGTGCTGATTCTTCTACCCTGTTTACCTTTTCTCTCAGGAAATCAGTTGAACTGCAGTGATAAAAATGAATTACAGTGGTAAACCACAATGTACTATTCTGCATGTTACATATCATGAAATGTTTTTTGGCACAAGCATCCATTTTATTTCTGGTTTACTGACATATTATACAGGCTACATATAATACATTAATACACTTTTGGGGCTGGGTCACTGTGTCAAAGTCCTATTCATGGACACACTTAAGCATCTGTATAATATGAATCACTCGCTTAGGTCCCTCAGATGCCAAAGGAAATTAAGAAACTATTCCAGTGGTATCATGGTGTGCTCCCTTCTGCCTCCAAACTCCTTCTTCAGCCTAGCCATTATATCCAAGGCTTTGCTATGGACTGATGGTGATAACACTGTCCTATTATATATTGTATATTGTATATTATATATTATATATTATTATATTATATATTGTATATTGTATATTATATATTGTATATTATATATTATAATTATATATTATATATTGTATATTATATATTGTATATTATATATTGTATATTATATATTGTATATTATATATTGTATATTATATATTATATATTATATATTATATATTATATATTATATATTATATATTATATATTATATATTATATATTATATATTATATATTATATATTATATATTATATATTATATATTAATGTTCTATATTATAACTTTGAGCCAATCATTTTACCCCATAAATAGTGAGTAGCCCAAGAGTCCTTTGAGTTCTAACTCTCATAGGAAGGCTGCATGTGATCTTCACAATCCCATCTAAATATTGAGAAGCTTGAATGACTGTAGATACTGTAGATACACGGAGGATTATATGACCTAGTTATTGGGAATAACATATTGGGGTATCTCTCTCTTTTAAAAGAAAAAAAGTGTGGATGGGATCCATGGTGGGTTACAGGGAATATGAAAACAATCCATTCCATGACAGTTCTCTAACAACATAAGACCTGCAAACCTTAGATTGTTACCAGCACCAGGTGAGCTTGGTATGCTGACTCTAAGAGACACAGCGCAGAGGATGGAGAGAGGTATAAGGCTCCATGGCCAGATTCTGTGATAAGATCACAGGGGTGAGAACTTGGTGTACTATGGAACTGATGAATTGTATAATATTCACCTTGAATTAGCAGTTTTTTACCAAACTCTGTAAGAATGGCTGTACAAGTCCATTCAGATGTGGCTAGATGAAACTGCTCAACAGTATGGGTGAATCCATGATTCTAAGAGTTCTCACTGGCTGTGGACAAATTCCCTAAGGCTGGTCATACAAGTCCATTCAAACACAACTGGACATGTAGCATTAAAGTATTAACTCTTTAACACAACACTTGAACACAAATTTATTATTAAGCAGTGTTCTTAAAATAAAATATTCTCCTTTACTCAAGTCAGTACTAGAAAAAACTAAAATGAAGCACTTCACATAAACGGCTTTGGTGGCTTTGTTTATTTGCATGCTTGTTATTTTGTTTTGAAGAAAATATATATTCTGAAAACCTCTAAGTTTTCTATTCATTAAATATATTTGTCTGCAATTATACAAATATTGAGCTTTACTTAAAACATCTGAGACAGATGACCATAATAATTTATACAGACATGGATTTGATAAGCTTTCACTGTAATAGCTCCAATTTCATTTCTGAAGAACACTAATTATCAACAAAGACAAAAGAACTTCAGTTAAAGTTAAAAAGTGAAGACAAAACAGCTGTTATACCTATGCAAGTCTTTTGGATTGCAAATGAAGAGAACCATAATAGTGTAGCCAAGCTCTCAAATATGTTAACACTGAAACTTTTTTTTAAACTGCCTTAACTATGCTCAAGCCCATATCTAAGCTTATCCTATCTCTGCTGTAAAATTGACTTCTCAGACACACTCCTTTCTGTGGAATGTACTCAATGCCGCAGGACACAAGATCAATAACAGGTACAACCCAGCAACTATCTACTCCACCTACAGCTTTCTGTTTTCAGCTTCCACTTTCTGATAACCTCCCTCTTTCTCCTATTCTTCTTCTACCCCTCTCTCCAATCAAATTTACAGTTCTTTACTTATGAGGCCTTCATCAGGGAATTCGATTTCTTGTCCTCAGGAAACAAGTAGCACAAAGTTGGCATTCTCCTGTCACATTGCTCCCAGTTGTAATCAACAAACCTTTCAAGAACATCAGAATTACAGGGAAATGAAATATGTTTCCAACCAGAAGTCAGAATTAATTCAAGATCCCTCTTGGAGACTAGGTGGTTCTATTTCATTTCCAGGCTAACCAGGAGTCTGTGTCTCATTTCAGTGCTGGTAATTCCTAACGCTCTTGGAAAAAAACAGGCAGCCTGCTGTTCCCAACTATCTTTATAATATTTTCCAGCTCTGGAAATTGTTGACTAGCGTGGCCTTTGAACAAAACATTCACTATGCTAAATTTAGACTACAGTCTTACAGCAAGAGTGTTTTAAAAGAGTAATTACTAGATCAGCACCACTTTAACCACCAGCTGGATCAGAGTAAGTATTCTTTAATAGTCTTCCAGAAAGTGTTCCCTTCTGGAAAGAAGGATACAGGCAACTATCCAGCCGGTGTCTTTTATGAATGCTGGAGTATATGGGGCCAGCAGTTTAAGTAGTATAGTCAGAGCAATAGCAAGAGTATTCACAGGACTACCTGCTCTAACCTATTAATGTATCAGCTTCAGGAACTCAGAGTTCCCAATTCTCCACAGTCTTTATTATGAAATCATAGTCTGATCTCAGCCTAGTAAAGCATTGGGTGTAAAAGAACAAGTAATATAAAAGAGTCAAATATAGGTATAGACTTGATTCTGTGGAGCAATGACAGTGTTTCAGAGAGAAGTTTTGAGTAATGGAGGCCTTGCCTTTCCACTTGGCCTGTTGTTCAGGCATTAATCTCTGGAATTGAATGTTTTTAGTAATTGAAAGGTAGCCAGATTATGGAATAGCAATACATTCTGTATAACCCAGTAAAAGAGTCTACAGAAAAGAAGAAATGTAGATATGCATTTGAAATGAGCTGATTTTTCATGAGCATCAGGTAGGTCATATCACTCCTACAAATTTTCCAAATCATTTGTTAGAGCTACTGTGTCTTTCTGTTAATGACAGATGAAATCCATGTAATCTAGATTACAATTTACGTGGCAAAAATGGAATTCAGTTTCAGACTAAGGTTTAAACTAAGATCTCCAAAGTGATTTCAGATGGCCTGAAGTGTAGGTCTGGAAAATCACAGGAGAGGTACCATACCTACAACTTTGACCATGTATCTTGAGTGCTCTGAAATCTCAAATAACAGTACAGTTATGACAGTAAGTCTAAGTCTAGAATAGTTTACTAAACTTTATGTCTTCTTAGAGGTGAACTGCTCAGTTCTTTCTATTGGTAGTCGATTATATTGTCAATATAAATATGTCACGGTTCTATGTTTTTTTTGTTTTTGTTTTTTGTTTTTGGGTTTCAGTATTCCACATCAAAACATCATGTAGTGTATGGGGCATTAAAGTGTCACTGCCCCAATTCCAAGTACCTATCTCTGTACATTACAGCAGTCACGGGATCTGGCCCTTCCGGGTGGGGGGAGCGCTCTCTTGCTGCCTTGCAGTGGGTGCTGGAGGGTGCTTTCCTAGCCGTTCCAAGCTTTTCAGGTTTGACTCGGTCCCGGGAACTCTCTCTCTCATCTTGTCTGATTTATTAATCTCAATTTCAATTAAATTGTATATATTGTGTTATCTTGTATTCCAATATTATAGTAAAATAAGTTTTCCTCCATAGATTGTTGCCGCTGCTCTTTTCCTCCCTTCCTTCCTTCCCATTTTTGTGGGACTGGGGTGGGGGGGGGGAGGGCAGAGGCCTGTCGCCCCTGTCACAGACATAGATTGATCTGGTCAACTCCGTGACAAAATATAAAAGAAAGATGTCTCACACATAACTGAATTTCATATAGGCATATTAATCTTGATCTAAATACCAAGTCTTGTTTTAAAACTAAAAGAAAGTTGACGTGGTGCAACACAAGGAGATACACTGGATCTTAACTGTAGCAGCTCAGAGTACTATTCCTTTAGAAATAATGCCACCAAAGGTTGAAGAATAAAGTAGAAGGTGAAATAGATGTACATAATGAGCCAAAAGTTTTTAAGAAAATGAGATAACAATGGTCAAGTTGGTGATCACTATGATGGCCAGTGGTTTTTGTTTGATGTTAGCTTGCTTATTCTTAAGCAACTTAGAGAACAATTTTAAAGAATGATTTGAAAATTGATTTCTTTGCAGATGTGTTGTGAGCAGCAGCATAGAGAAGAATATGAATATGCTCATTCTGAAATTTAAGAAGCGGCCATATTTTGACAATTTGGGAAGAAAAATATTTCCTTATTGTAAGACTGAGGTTTTATACAGGTCCGCTAAACAGAGCTACAAAAAAGTCTTTAAAAAAAAATCACAGATTTATCTAAAGTGCACACATTCCTGTCAGTCTACTTCCATGGGATTTCTGTTATAAAACTGGTGATTACATTGGAATTTCAGAAACAACTTGTAGGGCTCCCAAAATAAAGGGAGGAGTCCTTCCCAGAGCAAGAGAATTAAGTTGGCTGGAAGAACTGTTGGCTTTAGAAAACATCCGGGACCATATTGTGATCATGAGATTTTCTTACATTTTTCTAAGATTTACATGAGAGCTATGCAGGAACATGGGCCAGTTATCAGACAACTCACAGAAAAATAACTATTTTAGTATTACAGGCTTTCTCTGACAGTTCCAGATATACTACATAAGCACAAGTTGTCTGGCTTTTAAAAATACTGTGTCTTAAAGCATTAGCTGCAGCTACGTAAAATATATTTGCATTATGTAATGTATTTTATTTGAATGTTTTTTGTATACTCAAATCTATGTTTAAAACAAAGAATGAAGTTTCATTTCATTCATTCTTTGTAGAAATACTTCACTGAGATATAACACTCCATTACAAAATGAAATTAACTGACAAGTCCATCTAGTAGAATGAACTCTGTTTAGAGTATACTTTAATCCAATTTAGCTGTTAACATCCCTACTCTGCAGCCTCAGGTGGGAATTCTTTTACCATAATGAGTTTCTGTGGGAAAAGAAATTTCTTGACACTGAAGCTAGTTTATATGCTCTGTTAATGATTTGAATATGGATTCAACACCTCCAGAGTTCTGAATTAAGAAATAATCTCTGCAGATGTAACAGTTTATATCTATTCATCAAGATTCTTCTACAGGTTGCTAGGTAGGCTCATATTTAACTATGCACCATGCAGTTAAAGGAAAAAGAACAGCATACTATTTCTAAATGGACTGTGGTGTGCATATTAAAAGTAGTTAATTTATACAATGATCAGAGGGCTAGAAGACCCTATGAGGACAGGCTGAGGGAGATGGGGGCTCTTCAGCCTGCAGAAGAGAAGGCTCTCAGGAGACCTTAGAGCAACCTTCCAGTAACTGAAGGGGATCTACAGGAAAACTGGGGAGGGACTTTTTATAAGGGCAGGTAGCTACAGGATGAGCAAAAATGGTTTTAAACTGGAAGAGGGTAGAATTAGACTAAAACTTAGACTAAAACTTGGGCTTAAAAGAAATTCTTAACTGTGAGGGTGGTGAGAAACTGGAACATGTTGCTCAGAGAGGTTGTGGATGCCCCCTCCCTGGAAGCATTCAAGGCCAGGCTGGATGGGGCTTTAAACACCCTGGTTTGGTGGGAAGTGTCTCTGCCTATACCAGGAGGGTTGAAACTAGATCATCTTAAAGGTCCCTTCTAACACAAACCATTCTATAATTCTATGATATCAGAGATAAATTTATAAATGTATATCGCTTTCACTTACTATTATTTGAAAGGCCAAGAAACTGAATTATTATAACTGAACTATTTTTTTTAATTCAGAATTCAATGAGTTAATCAATTAATAGCATTAAATGGGGTGAGATTCACTGAACTCAGGGTCTTTTGAAGCATTTCCACTTCAATGAACATTTTGCTAACATCAGGAAGGGGTTAAGTGGATTTTTCCCTAGGGGCCTAAAGTTCTAGTCTTCCTCTCTGTGTTCAAGAAAGTGAGGTCATAGATACCCTACACTCCCTTTATAAGGCTATTGAGCTTGATGCCTGTAATGAATTTGCAGATGGATTAAACTGAGACTTTGAGTGAGAAGTCTGGTATCCCCAGAGATCATTTCAGACAGAGAGTATGCACTTAGCCTTTCGTGATTTTTCACTGTTTCACTATCTTCAGTGATAGCATTCTCTGAAGAGAAATACAACTGTTAAGTGTTCAGTTTTGGCAAATTTCACCACTATGAATTTTAATGAAACTTCTAAATTTCATCATTTTCTGTGAATGATTTAAAAACAAACAAACAAAAAAAAAAAAAAACCACAAAATTTTAAATCCATTGAATACTTTGTAAACATATGATGTAAGTCTTGTTGAACTAAATCACTTCTTGCAGGAAAATCTACTTCCTGGAAACAGAGTAATCTGCCCTTACTTGATGCTAAATCTCTTTGTTGTTATCCTCAGAATTCTTTAATGTGGAATGGGAAAATTGTTCTAAGCAGTTCACAAAGTTGTTGCTGCAATAAAGATAAGCTTTTCCATATTTCTGAAAGATGTACTTCATATTCCTGCATTCTTCTGTACACACAGAGATTCCATGGCTCAAGCACTGAAGTGCACATCCTAATTAGGATTTAGGTACATAAAGTTATTGCGCATCCACGACAATGTCCACACATTTGCCCTTTCTTAGCTGTGAGAGAGTGTAAACTAGTATAGAGACTTTCACAACTAATTTATAAACTCAATAAATAATAATAACCACCATTTTTCAGACAACAATTTCTGACAGATAGCATACAGTAATTAACTAAACATTAATAATTTAATCATGTGTCGCTTGTCCTGATGCACTTACGTTTGATACTGGATAAACAACATATATATTTCCATTTTCGCTCTTTCTCATGCTTTATTCTTTACTTATTCCTTATTACAGACTCAAAAATGTGTAGTATTTTAGAAACAGTGGTTGAATTGATAATGAATCCAGTATCCCCATATTCATAGTTTTTACTCAAAAAAAAAAAAAAAAAAAAAACAAACCCAAAACATGTTACATTCTTGATGGAGGTAAATTGTAACCAAAGAAAATGATAGCTATTTTTTTTTTTCTATTTTTGTTAATGTTTCATACTTTTTTTCTTTTCCTTGTTATTCTTTCCTATTTATTTTCCTTTTTTCTGCTTTTTATTTTCATTTTTTCCCATTTTTATTTTCCTTTTCCTCTACCTTTGTTTCTTTTTCCTTTTCTTTTTCCTTTTTCTTTTTCTCTAATTAATTAATTATTCCAATTTGCCAAGGCTTTTGGAAGCATAAATTAAAGTCAGGCTCACTTTCCAAGTCAAACACTACCTTCTTTTCTTATCATCTTTGGAAATCAGTCATTTTTCCACACCTTAGTTCTCCCCCATTCTTCAGAAATGAACTTGTTACCACTTAAAAATACATACTCTGTTCATGAGGTGAGATACGTGTTCTCAGATATATTCATTAAATTTCCTCCAAGGTATTGGGGCAGCCATATGTAGCAAAGCTTTAGGCCTCTAACCAGGAACTGTTAATTATCAGCAACTCCAAAACTTCCAATAGCAGATATCTTTGAGGCTTGAAAAGAGCTATTCAGTCTTCTTTCAATTGTGGTTTCATTCATCTCATTATGGTTATCCATTGTCACAAGGAATTGTTTTTTGCTCTCTGTTTAACACTCTCTAATTTTTCAAAGTATTATTTTCCTCTTATAATACTCTAAGAAGTGGAGTGTTCTTTGAGCTGTACTTTGACATTTTCTCATGACTACATCAGACAGAACATTTATCATCACTAAATATTCCTGAGTTGAACCCATAATACAGAAAAATGCAAAGTCATTCCTCGTTAGCACTTATTCCAGGCTTCATTGCCAGTCAGTAAGTTAGCAGCAGCATACAGAAATCTGTGCCCCTGCATATTCAACTAGAATCTCTGGTCAGGAAAAATAAAATTAGCCCTAAGCTGACTCCTTTTAAATTCTTATTGTTAAATAAATAAAGCTCTTCAAAAGCTGGACAAATTTGGAGTGGAGGCCTCAGGAGTGTTTCATCAGTCACTTTATGTGTAAGATCTTTATCACATTTGACAATGAAAATATAAACACTTCTGCTGGGATTTCTGCAATAGACATTGATAGCTAAGTTTGCAGTGTCAGTATAGAGAAATAAGCACTTCCAGGCTATGATACACTTGACCTATTTTTGACATCTCTTTTAAGATGAAATGAAATAAGACTGCTAAATATATTCCCCTGTATGCAAAGAAATTCTTCTTTGATCAGCAATAGATTTTTGATGTCTAATTTGTCAGATGTATTTTATACTTACTTCCATTCTGTCTCAATAATTTGAATAGTTAAACTCAAAGAATACAAGAACATCATCACATAATTTAAAGCCATATTCAGAGGAGATCAAAGCATTAGTATTTACCAAGAATTGACAAGTATCACTGATACTAATGAACAAAACTAGTTTCAACCCAGTAGAATATCTACCATTTAAGAATGATGTTGCAATTTAACCAATGAACAGTTAACCACCACACATCTATTTGTTCACCTCCACCAGGAGGAGGATGGTGGAGAAAATCAGAAAAGGTAAAACTCAAGGTAAAATTCAATAGACAGAAAACAAAGGCGTAATAGTAATAATGATAATGATAATAATAAATAGAACATATAGAACATACAAAACAAGTTGTGCACAATGCAATTGCTCACCACCCACTGACTTAGATAGTCCCCAAGCACTAAAAATGCTATAAAATGCGGTAGTCATTTCCTCTGTGTCTCGGAGACCAGATTCAGTAACCAAATAATTCTTACTCAGGGTAAAAGCAGTATTATTTTGAGGTTCTGAACACCTTGAGGTCAAACCAATTCCAGAGACTCTTACTCATGTCTCTATAATACTTTGAACAGTGGCAGCCTATCACATTCACTGACCCATTTAGGCTTCTTGTTTCCTTTCCATTTTTACTCTATGGGATCTAAAAGATAGACAAAGCTTTGGCAAGTGCCACTACTGGATGAATGTTATCCACTGCGTGCAAATTAAATCAGGGTGGGGGATGAATGACTGATTGTCTCTGTTCTAAATATTATCCTTTCAGCAATATAGAAGAAGGTTCCATGCCTTGAGGGACTCTTCAACCATGATTGTTGCAAAGAGACTCTTTTGATGAAACCAGAATGCTTTCATTAACTATCCAATCCCTTAAAGTTTATATTTATCAAATCTCCAAAGTTAAATAATATCCCTTTCTGCTGCTGGGAAAAGAAAAAAAAAAAAGTGAATGAACTTTTTGTACATTTCCTAGTAGTCAGGCCAATCTCCCAGGAAACACAAAGGTTGAGTGTATCATCTGAATCATGTTCAGAAGTCATCAGCATTCAAGGCTATAGTTTTCCCAAGTTAGGCAGGATGCCTTCATTGCCATTAGTGACAGGAAAACTGGATGAGTGCTGATTATGAAGTGGTATAAGGCACAATGAGTTAGATTGTGTACTCTGAAGCCCCTTGTGGAAGTGAGTGAAGAACAAAGATGGCTAAGTTTCTTTGATGCTTTTTATACCCTAGACCAAGCCAGAGGTCTGATTAGTCAATAGTGAGTTAGAATCAAGACAAAAAATTTGTGAGCAACAATAAAATCAATCCAGGGGATTTGTGTCTGGCGCTCTCTCATTTTCAGGCAAAAGCAAGTAACACAGTTGTGTTAATGCAATGTGTGTGGGTGTGCATGCATAGGAAGAATATTGCAGTAGATCTAATTTAAAATATATTTTTTAATATTTGTTTCAGAATTGTAGGGGTGATAACAGTTAAGGGATTCAATGGAAAGTTAATAATAGCTGTAAAGATATTAGCTGAGGTTTGTGATAGCAAATAAAGAAGATAAGATAAAGTATTCATAGTATTTTTCATAGTTTGTTTTCTACTCACATTTTCAGATTTCTTAATATTACTTCCTCCCCAATTTTGAGACAATGTCAGTGACTGCTGGCTTGCATGAAGTATTGTGACAGGGAGCCTCTATATCATCTCTGAATTCAGGGGAATAAGTCACAGAGGAGTGGCTGAGGGAGTTGGGATTATTCAGTATGGAGAAGAAGATGCTCAGGGGGAGACCTCATCTCTCTCTACAATTGCCTGAAAGGAGGTTGCAAAGAGGTGGGGCAATGAGGTGGAGGAATGGCCTCTTTTCTTAGGTAGCAGTGATAGGAAAAGAGGGAATGGCCTCAAGTTGCACAAGAGGAAGTTCAGGTTGAATATTAAGAAATATTTCTTCTCAGAAAGAGTGGTGATGTATTAGAACAGGTTGCCCAGGGAGGTGGTTGAGTCACTGTTCCTGGAGGTGTTTAAGGAAAGAGTAGATGTAGTACTTTGGGACATCGTTTAGTGAAGGGAATATTGGCGTAGGTGGATGGTTGGACTAGATGATCTTGGACATCTTCTCCAGCCTTAATGTTTCTGTGATTCTATGAATCCTAGTGGCAAAATCTGAAGTTGAAAGTGAATTTAGCTATAAAATTTGCAAATGTTGATCTTGTATTAACGTTATAAAAACCAGTAGGTTATTGCTAGGATGTCAGTATTCTGTGGCTCTAATTTTTCCCATTGAATTGATCAGCAGCTTTTAGCACAGCAGACCTTCCAAGAATAGTATGTTAGAAAAAAGTTGGCTTGTTGCTATAGATCTGTATCTACATCACAAGCCAATCATGTCCTAAATCTACTGGGCTCTTTAGACTAGTTGAGACAATCCCAAATATTTATCAGAAAATAAAACGTACAAACTAAATATGAATTAGTACAGAATTTTGTGCCTTTCTGTTTAGCTCTTAAAGCTGCAGAAGATTATGGCAAATAAAACAATAATATAAAAATTGATAGAAAATATCCCACATAACAAAGAAAAGAGGAGAAGTGCATTGTAATTTTTTTTCTTTTACTATTATTTGGAGCTAAAACTTCCTAATCTGTAGTCACTGGTGCTGTAGACCACTGGAATTTGCTCTAATACATGACTTTCACTTGAGATGTACGTTACTTTCCTCCCCCATATCATTTTTATTTAAACAGATAGGGACTGAAAACCAGAGCTTGAATCTATATAGATAAAGTATTAGGTATGGTGGCAAGCATCTGAAGTGAAAGTAAACAAAAGAGAAAACTTTGTCGATAAAGGTAGCCTTAACTACATGGAAAACACCTGTATCTAAGTGCTTGGATTTCTCTCAATTTCTTGTACGTAAAGAAGATTAGAGAAGTGAGGGTTTCATGTCACCATGCAGATGAAAGCATTACATTTCAAATTCTCAAATGTATGAATGTTGATTATAATGGATTATTCTGGACTTCTAAAAGTCCATTAATATTGCAAAGGGAAAACTAGAGATTTATCTACTCACTGAGTTACTCCCACTTAGTTTCATACGTGACATTTAATTCTATCAACATGACTAGAAATGCATTGAATTATTCACCTTTAGAAACTGCTACGACAGAAAGTAGCTATTACAGTCAATAAGAGGAAGAAAAGAAGAAAAAGATGAAAAGAATAAACAATATCATTGCCTAAGCATCACTATGCTTTTTCTGTTCCTGGTCTATGAGCATAACTTTGAAGATTTATAAGCCCCTGAGTTTTTACCGAAGTAAATCATGGCAGCTTCTTTATCCTTCTTTAACAGGAGGATGATTGATGCTTTCAGTAAGAGATGAGATAATTTTCTATATTGATTCTTGAGCTCATTTAATATCAGGGAAGAATGCATTCTTTTGTGGTCATGTGATTTGGGGAAATTCATTGTGTTAGTTAATGATAATGGGGACTATTTGTAGCCATGGCTTCTATCTGAATACCATTATATTTGTCCTTGAACACCATTATAAAGTGAGAAACAGATTCATCTTTTTTGTTTGGTTGGTTTTGTATTCCAGAGAGCTGCTAAGTTTCAGTATAGAAATGATTTGATTTTTTGACGGAAAAAAAACAAACAAAAAAACACCTGAAAATTAAAGTAATTATAAATGGAATTTCCAATAAACATTTTAAAAATGTTAGATCCAAATTATGTTGAAAAAGAATACATATTTATTTTACATGTACCTGTATGTCTTTCAAGATATGTCCAAGAATGCTTGCATTAACTTTGGATTTGGAGAACGCTCTGAACTTCCTCTTACCAACTTCAAATATTCTGTACTGAAAAATGACAAAACTATTAAAAAGAAATGTATTTCCAGTTATATGCTGCAGCAATAGCAAAGCACATTGAGGTCAAACAAATGTTTGCAGAGGCTGAACTTATTTTTGTGTTGTTCCTGCAAACTACTTTGGCAAAAACAGAGCAATCACAGGTCAAACAGAGAATTTCTGCCTTGCAGGCAGAGGCCTTGATTTTATGGGTTGCACAACTATCTAACTATTGGAAAAGTTAAAAAATCCTGAGTGTTACAGCTGGACCCCTCTAGGCATGAGTTTCATGGGTTGCCTATGAAAAATCAAGTTTATAGAGCTGAAGGATGACACATCATTTAAGCCTTCTGAGTAGGTCTATAAACAGCTCTCTAGACTGAATTTTGTTCTGCATTTTTCTGATGTCTAACATAGACATTTCTCCCATCCTTGAAAATTTTAGATCCTTTCAAGTCAGAAGGACTGGCATATGACATGTCTAATAACTGGAGGATTATAACAAATTATAGCAAAGAGATATCTGATGACTGATCTTCTGCAAAATACTCCTTAAAGACTGACCTGAACAATAGCATACTGTAATCACCTGTTTCCCCTCAAGTTCCTCCTTCAGACAGTTATTCCATGAATTGTTGTGAAATTCCCAGGTGGCAACTGTCATTAGTGATTATGTGAGTTGCTTTATGTATATCTTATATATATTAGACTACTCGAAACTGTTTATTTGGCTATACATATAGCTAATATACAGACCATATGTGTGACTGCCTCATATAACTTCAACTATTTGAAAGTTTATTCCATCATAAATCTAGACTCCTTCCAGTAGAAGAAAAAAAAAAAAAAAGAAAAAAAAAAAGACATCCCACAGTCTCACGAATTTTGTCCTAGGAGAGGAATATGTGTTGAGTAGGAAGAAATGTCTTCTTGAAGTAGTTTTCCTCTGCTATCTACAAAACGGAGTAAAGATTACAGCACCAAAGGACCCAGAATAGAAAGCAATGAGATCAGTCACATTTCACCTGTACATGTCAGGTTAACACTCCAGGTACTTAAAATTTCATCTACTTTGTGTATTAATTAATAAGGAAAATATGACTCATCAAACTGAAGAGGAAACTGAAGCAAAGAAAGTAAGCAGCTTACAAGAATCTTGTAGAATACCTGAGAATCAGAACTAGATATTCCAGAACTTGGGTAAAATATTAAGTTTTGCCCTACCATTCTTAATCTTGCCTCTTTTAAATTCTTAGCATTATGTTTCATATTACATATTTTCTATTTATATATAAAATGTATATTTTTCATAGATTAACTTAAAAATGAAGTTGATTATATATATCTCAATATGTTATCTTGATACTAACTCGCATGCTGTACAATACTGACTCATGTGAAGGGCCTTACAAAAAAAAACAAACCAAAACAAAGCACAAAATTATAAAAAAGGCCAGTTCCAGGTCACTATACATTCTCAAAATTAGTAGCTGAGATACCATTCTTACTGAACTTGTGCTGCCTTACACACAAACTCAAGTGATATATTCTTTATTTCTATTATGTCCTCCTAGAAAATATTTATTCTAATTTAGCTAATTTGTGAAAAGTCAAGATAGACTGCAAAAAGAGATGGAGGAAATTACAGGACCAGATCAGAGATATGGAGGAAGGATGAAAAGGAGAATTGTTCCAACGCAGAATATATTTAATGAAACATTTGAATCTTTTACAAGAAAAAACTTCAATTGAGGATCTAGTCCAAAATTAACTGGCATAACTCCACCAAGATAGCTCAGCCAATTTACAACAGCCGAAGACCTGACCCAGTGTCCTTCTGTGAAGTAATATTTTTTCTCTTTTCCAGAAAACATTACTATAAATGTGTGAGATTTTGCAGGTGAATTATTCTTTTAGCGTACAGTGCTAATTATATTAATTTGTCTAAAAAACTGAACCTGAAGTATCCTTACATTATTTACTTATCTTTTTGTTGGTACATCTGGAGTTTTGTTTCAGCTACAGCATTATTGTTTCTTTCTTTTTCTTTTCCTCATGTCTTTTTTTTACACAGTTTCTTAATTTTTGCATAAACTTGAGTGTTGTAATTTACTTTTGCTTTGAAACTGTCTCAATCTATCACCATCTGTCTAGTCACACAGGAGAGGATCCAGCTGACTTTTGTTATCTTCTGCTACTTTTACCCTTTCACAGCAATCTGGCTACTTCTCCACTACTGTTCGTACTACACCTAGCATTGGCTGTTGCCAACAGGACAACATCCATCAATTTACCAGTTTAATGCTTGTTATAAGTACATGCCATAGCTGGTCTGCAAAATATACTAACCAAAGATAAGTTATCAATATAGTCAAAAGAGATCTTTGTTTATGCTACAGAATACATGTTCTTTCTTGTTTAAACTCTCAGGAAAAGATCATATCTATACTGAGTGAAAGTTTAATGTATGATAATCCTTGGCAATAGCACTTTTATCCTGAGTCATGTGTTAAAGAAAACAGCAACTGACATTTTATTTTGAAGAGTTAAGACATCCAAAGTTTTACTGGCAATGATTAAGCTGATGAATATTCCATTTGGAATAAGAAAACAAGACCTGCATTTTGAACAAGAAAATGGATCAGAGGAGGCATGTGTGCACATGAAATGCATGCATGCATTGTCAAAGTTTCTGTGCTTACCCCAGTTTCTCTTCAGGGAGTAGTCTTAAAACACATCCAAAGACCACTCAATAAATACAGTCAATTAAGAGCTTTTTCTTGTGCCAAAATTTCAAACTATGCTAATTTTCAGTAATATTTATCACACTGAGTTCCCTTCAAGGATGCCAGATGGATGAGCTTTAGCACACATGGAACTGCTCAGACAAAAATCTTCTCCAAAAGGTAAGAATTTGACTGTACTCATGGACTGACGAAACAATAGAGGACTCAGGCTGCCTTGGAAATGTCTGAACTAGTCTGGAAATAAGTTCTCAAACAGGACAATAAAGAACTCTTATGATGGAAGTCTGATTAATGAACATCTGGTCTTGGACTGTACAGTTTGTGCTTTCATTCAAGTGTCTCACCATGCCACATAAAACTTGCATTTTTGCAATATCTTTCAGCATAATGTGTCTGCAGTATGTCACATGTCCACAGATACGAAACTGCTCTAGGTTGTTGTTGTTGTTGTTGTTTTTTTTGTCAGAGAAGCTTCGAAAGTGGATTACAATGATGGAATAGTATCATAATTTCAATTGGAAAACATAGTCTGTTCATGAAAGTGTGGATGGATATTGAGAAAATACTTCAAATAGCCATATGCAAAGATGATTAGAAGACTGGTGCAATTCTCTTACAAGGAAAGGCTAAGAGATCTGACCAGTATAAACTGGAGAAGACAGAGAGAGGCTCTTATCAGTGTGTATAAATATCTTAAGAGAGAATGTCGAGAAGATGGGTTCAGACTCTTTTCATTGGTACCCAGCGACAGGACAAGAGGAAATGGGCATAAGTTAAAATACAAGTGCATTAAAAAACGGGTGTCCAATCTGAATATGAGATAAAAGATCTTACTGTGAGAGTGATAAAGCAAAATGCAGGTTGCAGAGAGATTGTGGAGTCTCTTACTCTGGAGATAGTCAAAACTCACCTGCATACAGGTCCCATGTCTTGTTCAGTGTCCTGCAGGGGACTCTGCTTGAGCAGAGGGGTTGGACTAGATGATCTCCAGAGGTCCTTTCCAACCTTAACCATTCTATGCAACTCTGTGTGTAGGGACTGACAGTGACCTTAAAAGTCATCTAGCTACAACACTCCTGCTGTGGGCTGGGACACTTCATACCACATCATGTTGTCCAGGGCCCCATCCAGCCTGGTCTTGCACACTTCCAGGGATGAGGCATCCACAACGTCTCTGGGCAATGTGTTCTGGGCAACCTGTTCCACTGCCTCATCACACTTATCTAGAACAACTTCTTCATACATGTCATCTAAACCTACCCTTTTTTAACAGAGAAACTCTGTGTAAACTAGTGTGGATATGAAAGACTATCTCTTCCCTCAGCATATGGAAAAAAAGAATGAATCAGCTTTCTTCTTTTCAGTTATAATGACAGCAAAATGCCATATTCTACTAATTGTTTAAGGAGGAACTTTACAAATGTTGGGTGTTATAAGAGAGGCTCTGAAGAGTATCAGATCTTGGCAGATCTCATATCCTAAACTCATAATGTGTACAGATTAAACCTGTCCTCCAGAATAGTTTGGAGAAGATTTTCACCTTCTGATAAAACCTGTCATACCCTTCATGCATTCAAGTTGTTTTGTACATTAATCATTTAATTCATTCCTGCAATGTAGTTGACAATAAACTGTAATAAGGAAGTGAGAAATTGATTACAAAGTTTGAGGTATCAGCATAATTATTAAACAGATAGAATTCTGATTTTACAGGCGTTATTCTTTGTATCCATTAATCTGAAGCTAGTGTCATTTTTAGTGTCATTCTTCTAAAAAAAATATTTTTTGAATGATCACCATGACACCATAAGTATAACATTGCTTCTGGTCTCTGGAAGCACCTTTTATTCTGAATACTCAGAAAGCTGAAAAAGTGAAAACATCATGGGACAGACACTAAGCAGAACATGGATGAGGAATGGCCAAGCACAAGGATAAGAACTGCATGGTAAAGATGGACTTTCCAATGAAGGATCTTTCAAACAGGAGGGATCGTGTGTCATTTTTCAGTTATCGTCTAGAGTTCCATTAAAAACAAACTAACTAACAACAAGAAGAAAAAACTGTCATAATACTTGGTCTGCTAGTTTTCCTTCTCATTGCCAGTGATAAAAAAACAGCATTGAGAGAGATTTTTCATTCTTTGATGGTTTGAAAGAAAGGAAATCAGGGGATATAAGCGTACTTTAAGAAGGATTCAGACTCTTTAACAGTGTGTTGTGACAGTGAACACAGGACAAGGGGAAATGGTTTCAAATAAAAAGAGGGATGATTTAGGTTGAATATAAGGAAGACATTTCTCTACAATAAGGTTGATGAGACACTGGAACAGGTTATTCAAAGAGGTGGTGGTTATCCCATCCCCGGAGACATTCAAGGTCAGTCTAGATGAGGCTCTGAGCACCTTATCTAGCTGTAGTTGTCCCTGTTCACTGCAGAGGAGTTGGACTAGATGACGTTTAAGAGTCACTTCCAGCTGAAACAATTCTGTGATTCTATAATTCTATACTTGTTAAACAAACTCAGAAAACTTTGGAATAATTTTATTTAGCTTAACAAAAATACTGGAAAAAGAGGGATCAGATTTTCTTTACCACAACCAATATTTACAGCAAAAAGAATGCAATAATATATTTCTTCATTAAAATGCAATTGTAGCACACAGAAAAAGCAAGCTGAGCAAAGCCAGAAAATGAAAGGAAATGTTTTTTTAAGAGCTGTTTTGAGTACCTTATTTTGCATTAATTTCCATTTCCTGAAAACTTTTTATTTAATGTTTGCCACAATGCATGTTTTTCTCTTTAAAAATTCAAAGGATTTTGACCACTTAAATAACACTGATTATACTAACCTGTTGATGCTAAGGATTCTTCTAGGCAGGCTGGCCTGAAAACAAGTCCTCTGTTGTTGTTTTTTGTTTGTTTGTTTTTGCTTTTTTATTGATTTTATATTGCAATTTTTAAAATTCTAATTGTGAAAGAAACTAAGGCAAAACTGGTAAAGCTTCTCAGGAGATGGGAGGCAAGGAGGGAGGGAGGGATGAAGAAGAAAAAGAGAGGTCCAGAGAAGTAACTTGGAGGATAAGGTTCTCTTCTGGCCTGAGAAGAACCAACCCTCATGTTCCGGTTCTGAATCAGGCAGACTGCCCTGAGTTCTGGCTTATTTGGGTTTGGCATTGCTAACCTTAAAATTAAATTCTGAACCCAAGGAGTCCAATCCACAAAAGAGAGTAAGAGACAGACCAAAATTATTTGCTGCCAGAATTTCTGTTTTGGGAAAAAAATCTTTGTTTCAATCAGTGTTTAAAATCAAAGTGTTACCCTTTAAATGCTAAGGATAATATATGCATCTGTTTCATATGAGAGACAGGTAGAGGACAGGAAAGAGAAATATTCAGAGATTAGGAATCTAATCTGAGACTTCCTCAATGGAGAAGTTTGCTTAATATCAGCTGTAGAAATTCTCTTTATGGCTGCTGGCATCTTTTGTGATAAATGTGTATTTTGCATTCTGGACTGTTTATTTCTCCCCATCGAGTCTAAATGGCTGATTCAGTTGGAAGCATTCACTTATCAAGGACTGAAATCCCAGGAAGTGCATTCCATGCTTAGTTTCCTTTCACCGAGTGCATAATTGGTGATGACTCCTTTGGAAAGTGGTTTAAAAAAGAGAACATAATTTCAATACACAGAATGGCCATTTAGCCAAGCACAAGTTTATGTTGGGAGGAGAATGGCTTGACAGCAGCCCTAAGGAGAAAGATTTGGGGGTATCAGCTGATGAAAGATTTAACATGAGCCAGTAATATGTGATTGCAGCTCAGAAGGCCAATCCTGGGTTGCATCAAGAGAAGTGTGATCAGCAGGTCAAGGGAGGGACCACAGGAGTGGACAGGCACTGGAATGGGCTGCCCAGGGAGGTGGTGGAGTCAGTGACCCTGGAGGTGTTCAAGAAATATTTGGACATTGTGTTGAGGAACATGGTTTACTGAGATCTCTTGATGGTGGGTGGATGGTTGGACTGGGTGATCCTGTGGGTCTTTTCCAACCTTGGTGATTCTATGATTCTATAATTCTGCCCCTCTACTCTGCTCTTATGAGACCCCATCTGGAGTACTGCTTCCAGTTCTGGAGCCCCCAGCAAAAGAAGGGCTTGGAGTTGTTGAATTAGGTCCAGAGGAAGGCCACGAAGATGATCAGAGGGCTGGTGCAGCTCCCCTACAGAGGCAGATTGAGAGAACTGGGCATATTCAGCCTGGGGAAAAGAAGGCTCTGGGGCTACCTTAGAGAGGCCTTCTGGTGCCTGAAGAAGGCCTACAGGAAAGCTGGGGTGCGAGTGTTTAGAAGGGCATGAAGCAACAGGACAAGGGGAAATGGTTTTAAACTGGAAAAAGGTAGGTTTAGACTAGATATTAGGAAGAAATTCTTTGTAGTGTGGACAGTGAGACACTGGAACATGTTGCCCAGCGAGGTTAATGGACATCCCCTCCATGGAAGCATTTAAGGCCAAGATGGATGAGACTCTGAGCAATCTGGTCTAAAGGGAGGTGTTCCTGCCTATAGCAATGGAATTGGAACTAGATAATATTAAAGGTCCCTTTCGACTCAACTCAATCATTCTATGATTCTATGATAGTCTTCTTTGTGGCTAATAAAGGAATCCCAGTAAGATTTTTGCAAAGTTATAAAGCTTCAGCCATAGTCAAAACAGTATCCTTAAAAAGGATATGAGTATCGTTTTAGTATCAGTTCTACTGACTGACGGTGTTGGTGTTCAATTATTTGATTTCTTTTCTTTTTTCTTTTTTCTTTTTTTTCTTTTTTTTTTTTCTTTTCTTTTCTTTTTTTCTTTTTTTTTTTCTTCTGGCTAAATGATACAGTATCATGCTGAGGGCAGAAGGTGAATTGTCCCGTTAGTGTCTGCAATGACATTTCAGCAACTTGGATGGTTCATTAATAAATAAATAAATAAATAAATAAAAATTAAACCAATTTAGCAGTCTAGCACCTCCAAAAGGAGCACAAGAACTACATTTTTACAAGTGGTTATTCAGATGTAAAGAGAAACAGACCCAATGGTTTATTTCATTGCAGAGTCAAGGGCAAATACAGGTCTGGAGCCCATAACTTCCTGACACCCAATACTTTGTTTTCACTATACAACTGTCCTTTCACTCTGTGTTACTTTACAACATACATAGCCAGGCTCCCAGCTGGGGTTAAAGCTGCAATGAAATGTGTGTTTGTTACAGGCAGAATGTAAAGCAATGCCTGTCACTAAAGCTACACAAAGATTTCTGTGAGACTCCTTTCAGTACCCTGTACCTCTCCCTTTTACTTTTTCCATCTGGAATAGCTCATTTCTTCTCAAACCAGGTAGTAGTCCCAAATGATTTTCCCTAGCAAGTCCAGCAGTTGAAAAATAAGGGATGGATGAAAATGTACATATTTCACACGATTAGGAAAGCTTACCACTGTATTTCATACGCTTCTGTATTACAGGAGTTGGATGATAGAGTGTAGAAATGTGATAAGAAGGTCAGAGATGTGTCTTTGGATAACAAGTGAAAACTGAATCATGTCAAAGCTTTAGGGATGTTTATATCACATTTTCTATGAGGATAATAGATTTTGTAGAGTAGATTTTAGATGAGAGCAATCTGTCATACTGGGGAATTTTAGACCCGTCTGCACAGCTTCTTCATAATATAGTCAGAGGAAAGAAAAAATCTTTGTATAGAAATTTTACAAGTACTTCCTCTTTCTTCCCTACAAATAAAAGTTGTAGTGGAAATGGAGCAAGGGGAACATTCATTGCAGAGAGAGCAGGATCCATAGTCATTTAAGACACCATGCAAGAGACTAGTTGCTGTAATAATTAGGGAACTCTAGAGTAATCTGAATGAGCTGTATACTTTTTGTGTTCTTGGCACTTGCTCCCTGTACTATACAGAAAAAGTGGTTTAATCTCTTCGCTTGCCTCTGTCAAATGTGGGTAATACTGTCCTGCCTTAAACTGGGAGTTGCAGAAGAGTTAGTTCTTGTTGAAGATGTACTCAAAATACCATTGCAGCAAGAATCAGAATGGCAGCAATCAAGATTTATCTGTACAAACTTCAGGTATCATTAAGCAAACAAGGCATAACATTACAATGGAGAGTAACAAATGAAAAAAAATAGAGCAACCTCACTCATGAAGTACTCTCATTTGTGCTCTGAAGGACACAGTCGTACTGCAGAAAATAGAGACTCACACAATTAAATTGGGTTGCAATATGCTAGTGCAAAGGAACATGCAATGATCTGGATTTTTAAGTGTTTTGGCTTTCTTTCCTCAGCAGCAACTGTGTTTCTTTCTGAGTCCTGGAAGAACTCGGTGATACTAGCTTTCAGCTGACACCAAAACCTAAACGTGAATGAAAGCTTACCATATAACAAGCCATGAAATGCAGTGGATGAACTTTGGGTAGAGAGGGGAAAATGTCAATGTTCTCATTGATTTTAGGTCTGTCTGAGACAAAGGATATCCTATATCAAGGGCCATTGCAGTGTTCAGACCTATGTGACATTATTCTGTATGAAGAATACTCAGATTCCTATGTTTCCTGCTGTTAGTTCCTGAAATTCATTATCAATACTCTAAATAAATATACGAGGAAAAAAACCTTAATTATGATTTCATCCTAATTATTCACAGTTAGGGTCAGATGTTCACACTGATGGGAAATCGCAAGGACATAAGTATCTCAGTACAAGTTTTCAGGGTTGGCAGCAGGTCTTCTAAGTTGAAGGAATATAATTTGATCAATGTGAGGAGTGAGTCACATTGTGTAGTTTCTGGAAATAGAAAATGTGCCTGAAAAATTAAAAAAAAAAAAAAAATGCCATGATGAAGGAAAGCTAAATCTTGACTATATTTTCCTGGAGATATGAGTGAGGTTGGATTATTCATAGAAATAATTCCCTTTTAAAGCTTTCAAAGATGTACAAAAATGTAAGCAGTCAAACAGCAAAGGGCAAAATATTCTATATATGTTCCTTTGTCTCTGCAAATGGCCAGTTTCCCTATGTTTAGATTTCCAGCTAATATTAAGATTTTTTTATTTCCGTGACTCCATTAAAACTCAATATTTTTAGTTTACTATGTTTATTTTTAGTCCTTAATCATAATTTTTGATTTTGCATGACTTTCGAGGGTCAATTTATGCTTAGATTACAATAGTCTCACAAATACAAGAAAAATAAAGCATTATCTTCTATACTTTTCAGTTCAAAGGTGGAAAAATGGAGAAGAAAGAAGATAGAAAAACATGTGCATATTTTGAAAAAAAAATTCAAAAATGAAGGTCAGCCAATTATATAAAATAGCTGCAGATACATGCTTCAAAATTCTCAGTGAATACAACATTTTTGAATTAGCTCTGCTTTTCCAGTAATGCAGGAAAAAAGGCTTAATGCCAGGTTGTACTTGTATTTGAATTCAATTCAAGATGTCTAAAACCAGAATACAGAAATCCAAACCAAGTGTGATTACTGATAGCCTCAGCATGTATGATGAAAGATATCTGAGTGATAATAGTTATCTACATATTATGGTATCTCATCAAATAGTATGGTACCTCATATTAAGTGAATTCTTGCATCTTACTTTTGCTTGTTACTTATCTCTGTTATGTCCAGAAAACATCTTAAGGGCTTTACGATGTGAAGCATGATGTGAGTATTTCCTCTTCAAAGAACATGTTTTCTTTATTAACATGAGAAGCAGTTGCACATGCATAGAGAAGGAATCCAGTGATCTAGTCCAGTTGGAGATTCATGGTTTAACAGATTAACACTTACTTTACCTTGCATATTATCTTGAACAAGAAGATTGCTCAGATATGAACTGCACACATGCGGATAAAACAACAAAAACTGCCATTAAAAATAATAGCTTTGAAACATTAAAATATTTGCTTCATAAATTAAGAAATTAAATAGTCTATGGAGGTGTTATATTCATTGATCTGCAGCAGGAGACATCAGTAAAAGGTCAGTCCAAAGATGTATCCATATACAATGTAATGCTATAGATAATATGAAGTATGTAATCATGACACAAAAACACTCCAAATGCCCAAATAGTTCAGTTAGCTAATTCAAGACTACTGTCTAGATATTCATGCGTATGAAAAAATTCAGTTCTTTCTTTCGGAACAGATCTCTGATACTTTCAGTATAAGAGTGACTACTGGATACCCAAAATGCAAGAATATCACTGGAAAATTAGGATCTTCATGCAAGAGGACAGCATTATGAAAGTCTCGATTCTCATTGATCAGTACAATTGCTCTGAAAATCCCCATGATAGAATTATTGTTTAAGAGATCACCTTCTTGGGTCTGGTGCTCTTCAACATCTTTATCACTGACATAAACAGTGGCATAGAGTGTACCCTCAGTAAGTTTGCTGTTGACACCAAGTTGAGTGGCGCAGTTGACACAACAGGAGGAAGTGATGCCACCCAGATGGATCTGGAAAGGCTTTACAAGTGGGTCCGCATGAACACATGAGGTTCAATAAGGCCAAGTGCAAGGTGTTGGACTTGAGTCAGAGCAATCCCATATATGCATACAAACTGGGATTAAAACTCACTGAGAGCAGCCCTGTTGAGAAGGACTTGGGGGTACTGGTGGATAAAACGCTTGATACTAGACAACAGTATTCATTTGCATCCCAGAAGATCAACCATATTCTGGGCTGTGTCAAAAGAAGGATGACCAGCAGAGAAAGGGAGGTGATTGTCTCCCTTTACTCTGCCATTGTGAAGCCTCATCTGGAGTACTACACCCAGGCCTAGAGTCCTCAGCATAAGAAAAACATGGAGCTATTGGAGCAGATCCAGGAGAGAGCCACAGAGATGATCAAAGTGTTGGAGAAAAATTCCTACCAAACAAACAAACAAACAAACAAACAAAAAAAAAAAAACACAAAAACTGAGAGAAGTAAGTTTGTAAAGACTGGAGAAGAGAAGGCTCATGGGAGATCTCTTTGCTGCCTTCCAGAACTTAAAGGGAGTTTATAAACAGGAGGAATATGGACTTTTAACATGGTCTGATATTGAGGGATGGTTTTTAAACTATAAGAGGGGAGATTAAGGTTAGATATGTGAAGGAAATTCTTTACTTGGAAGATGCTGAGGTACTGGAACAGATTGCCCAGAAAAGCTGTGGATGCCCTTGGAGGTGTTCAAGGTCAGGTTGGACAGGTCCCTTGGCATTCTGGTCTGGTGGGCAGTAATGTGTCCACAGCAAGGGGTTTGGAACTAGATGACCTTAAATGTCCTTTTCAATCAAGCCATTCTGTGATTCTTGCAGCTTCTCTTGAAAAGGTATGAATCAGATAGATGAAAATATTTAGGGAAGGGATATCCAACTTTAATTTGCTGCTACTTCTACCTGGCAGAAACCAGGAATGTGGGCATTCTCTGCATTCAGGAAAGCTACTCAGGGTATAGGCCCAGTTTCACAGGTGTATAACTTCTGTCTTTCCATTCACATATCATCACCTCTTTTCCCTAAGCAATAACCATTCACAATATGCCCATCAAGTTTGCTGATGATGCCAAGCTTTGGGATGCAACCAATACACTAGAGGGATAGGATGCCATCCAGAAGTACCCAGACAGGTTTGAGCAGCGAGCTGAGGTGAACCTCATGAGGTTCAACAAATCCAAGTGCAAGCTCTTGCACCTGGGTCATGAGGCCTGTGATGCATTAGTACAAGCAGTAAAAGTTCATTTATCTTAGTCTAGCAGTGAGAAAAGATTCCTGTGTTCCTCTTTTCCTATTCTTACATCTGGGAAAATGTAAATTTTGGTCTGTGCCTGGATGACTTCCCAGGAGCTTATATTGATTAAAAATAATGCTTACAGCAAAAAGAAAAACAGAAGTCTATAAACATCTATGTCTGTGTTAAAGCCACAGAAAGAAGAGTATGCAAACAAATAAAGAAATAATTAAAAAGCCAAACACAATGGCTGGCAAGTAAGGCGGACTGAATTCCATACAACACACACCACCACTACTAGAATTTTGCAATAGGAAAAGATAATAAAGACTTTTGGGGAGAAACCCATAGGTGGAAAAGATGTTTTGTGTATGCACTGAAACTACTTTGTGTCTTTTCTAGTCTCCCTGGATAAAAGAAAATCTTTCTTGTACAAGTCACAGAGCACTAAAGTGTTCAAAAAATACCAGAGCTATCTATCAGTGCAAAGGATTGGTTTTGTCCAGAGGACTGCTTTGACTGTTTTGCTGCAAAACTGAGACTCTGTGTGTTTTGCTAGATACAGATAAACCTCCCTGAGAAGTGTTCAGTCCCAAGTAAAAAGACAGTAGAACGGTTGCTGTTGGCTTTCCGTAGATCCTCCCCACTCATTTTTCCCTCTTCAAAGTAATGTTCAAAGCAATGAACATCTTTTTCTCTTCTCTTCCTTTGAGAAGAGATGGGAGAAGATGTAGCTTGCTGAAGTGGCTGCAAGTTTCATTGATTCCAAGTCTTTAATGTTCTACCTGCAAAGGACAACAAATGATATTAAATGTTGCAGAACTTCTCACGTTCCCGAGCCCTGCATCCCTAAACCTCTAGGTGGGCGACAAATCCCCCCCTGCTGTGAGGACAGAGCAGGTCCGAGACCGCCTCATGAGACTGAATGTGTATAAGTCTATGGGGCCAGATGGCGTGCATCCAGAGTTCTGAAGGAGCTGGCTGAAGTGGTTGCCGAGCCACTCTCCATCATTTTTGAAAAGTCATGGCTGTCAGGTGAGGTCCCGGATGGCTGGAGGAAGGTCACGTCACTCCCATTTACAAGAAAGGGAGCAAGGAGGACCCCGGGAACTACAGGCCGGTGAGTCTCACCTCTGTACCTGGGAAGATCATGGAACAGATCATCCTGGATGACATGCTTGACCACATGAGGGATGGGCATGTGATCTGTGACAGCCAGCACGGCTTCATCAGAGGAAGGCCATGCTTGACCAATCTGGAGTTCTATGATGGAGTGACGGCATCGGTGGACAAAGGAAATGCGACCGATGTCATTTCCCTGGACTTGAGCAAGGCCTTTGACATGGTCCCCCACCACATCCTCATCTCCAAATTGGAGGGATGTGGATTTGATGGGTGGACCACTCGATGGATAAGAAACTGGTTGAAAGGCCACAGACAGAGGGTGGTCATCAATGGCTTTATGTCCAGGTGGAGACTGGTAACGAGCGGCGTCCCCCAGGGGTCTGTCTTGGGACCGGTGCTCTTCAACATCTTTATCAATGACATCGATGTAGGAATCGAGTGCACCCTCAGCAAGTTCGCTGATGACACCAAGCTGAGCAGTGCAGTCAACACGGTTGAAGGAAGGGATGCCATTCAGAGGGACCTCAAGAGGCTAGAAAAGTGGGCCCGGGTGAACCTGATGAGGTTCAACACAGCAAAGTGCAAAGTTTTGCACTTGGGCGGGAGGAATCCCAGGCATCCGTACAGGCTGGAAGAAGCAGTCCTTGAGAGCAGCCCTGTGGAGAAGGACCTGGGGGTCTTGATAGATGAAAAATTTAATATGAGCCAACAGTGTACTCTTGCGGCTCAGAGGGCAAATGGTATCCTGGGCTCCATCAGAAGAGGGGTGGCCAGCAGGGACAGGGAGGTGATTGTCCCCTTCTACTCTGCTCTTGTGAGGCCCCATCTGGGGTACTGTGTCCAAGTGTGGAGCCCGCAGTACAAGAAAAACAGGGAGCTGTTGGAGAGGGTCCAGAGGAGGGCCACTAGGATGATCGGGGGACTGGAGCACCTCCCCTATGAGGAAAGGCTGAAGGAGCTGTGCTTGTTCAGCCTGGAGAAAAGAAGGCTGCAGGGTGACCTCATTACAGCCTTTCAGTACCTAAAGGGAGCCTAGAGAGGGGAGGGGAATCAACTCTTTGAAAGAGTTGATATGTGTAGGACGAGGGGAAATGGTTTTAAGTTGAGGGAGGGAAGATTTAGGTCGGACATCAGGGGGAAATTCTTTACCCAGAGAGTGGTGAGGTACTGGAACAGGCTGTCCAGAGAGGTTGTAGATGCCCCGCCTTGGAGGTGTTCAAGGCCAGGTTGAATGGGGCCCTGGGCAGCCTGGTTTAGCATTAAACGTGGAGGTTGGTGGCCCTGCATGTGGCAGGGGGGTTGGAGATTCATGATCCTTGAGGTCCCTTCCAACCCTGGCCATTCTGTGATTCTGTGATTCAGAGAAAGGCCGGGAACACAGTACTGTATCCTTCTGAGACAGATACTTTTAATGGGCAGTTAAATGTTACTGGTCACACACACTGTTCAGAAATAGGAAGAAAAGTCTCATGTTTTTTGTGTGAACAGATTTTTTTTACTTGTGAAGACATGAAATAATCATCAGGATTGATTCACATAAGCTAGATCTGAATGAAGCCTGCCTGAAATATATTCAGAGGTGATTTATGTGATATGTGTCAGAAGAATTCTATAAATTTAGTTTTCTAAAATAAATTATGTTTCTAATATTTACAGACTGCATAGATGTAGGAGAAATAATATTCTCTTTAGGACGAAAGAAATTATCATTGTAACAATACTAAAATTGTTACGATGTCCCATGTGACTGTCCTGCCCAGTGTAAAGTCACCTATACAATATATTTCACGTATACAACTTCAGTGTTACACGTAGTTATACATACACAAAACATAACTTTAAATATTCCAAACAGTTTGAAATAAAAGCATATATCAAAATATGCTAGATACTATTTCTCTCTCTTTCTTTTTTTTTTTTTTTCTGAACCATATTACAATGCTAATCACTGTGGTTCAAATAATTTTTTTTTAATGCTGCTGTGGATCTTAAGTTGTGATTAAAAACAACTTGCCATTCCCTGCCTCTTCAGTAGTCATAGCAGTTTGATACTCTCACGCTGTATACAATCCTGTATTAAAGAGAGATATCCTAAATGTAAGATTCACCGTGAAGGAAAAAAAAAAAAAAAAAAGAGGATAAGGATATTGGTAAGAAATAAACACAATACAGATAAGTTTTCAGACATCGTCTTGATCTTTCATTCTTTAAGCTTTATTCCCAACTCCTTCACTTGTGGATCTGTCAGAGGAGTACTGTGGTAGCCTAACATTTCTTCAGAAAGAGAAATATGCACTGTGAGCAACCATAAAGCCAAAAACCAATCACTGGAATGCACTAAAAGGAGCCAAGGGAGTCTCGGAGGATTGATGGGCTGAGGAAAGTAGGACAGGATGCAAGTACTATATCAAATCCACAACGGAAGAAGAGGAAACTGAGCAGCTGTGTGGGCAGTCCTTGTCACAGACCTACCATACCTGCCACAACAGGCAGTGCTGCTGAGACAGGCTGCAAACACATCCTCCCCTCCTCCCAAACACAAGCTAAAGAATATTTGACAAATCCCCCTCTATGCCTAGAGGAAGAAAGCATCCTTCACTGTGAACTAAATGATGTAGAGGCCCTAAAAGAAGGGTGTTTGAAGACAGACATGTATAATTGAATGCTATATGAATGCTAGTCTCATCATGTCCTGAAGTCATTATATTATGCTGTCCAATTACTCAAATTTTACCTGCAGGCCCCTTGAGTCTTCTCATATCATTCAGCAATTCTCTGCTTTTGAGCTTCTTACACAGTCCATTTCTTCCCCCTCATTGCTTCTTTTCACAAAAGAGAGAGGACAAGGAAGGAAAAAAAGGAAGCAAGAAAGCATATCTGGAAAATGCATTCACTTATCAAACAAATCTAGGCAGGAAGCCTTCGGAAAAGGGAAAAGACCAGAAAGTGAGTATCACCTCTTATGAATCACCAGTAAAATTTCATACAGAGCAGAGGGGTAAAGGCTGCATGTCCTTCATTGTAGTTGTGTTTCATGGTGGTAAACAAATACAAAAATATTCAGGCTATCTTGGAAAGTCCAGTCATTCTCCTCCAGAGAAAGAATCACTGAGAAAAGGATTGTGCAAAAAAGTGAATGCCCATCCTTCATAAATATTAGAGGCCTAAGGGTGGGTTACCTTTACTGAAGATCTCAACAATAAGAGGTCTTCAGATACTACTAAGCCACATCTTTGCAAGGGAGAAAGCCTTATACTTCTGTTTCATCTGCCACTTGTCCTTCTTCATGCTTTGAACATTTCATCAAAGGATGATGGAAGAAGTCAAGATCAAATGATTGACTTGGTTGAACTGAGTACAAAGAAAACAGCAGACTTCTGTTTTCTTGCACATACCTCTCAAAAAACAAACAAACAAACAAAAGCAATGACAACAAAAAACAGTGCAACTATCCCAGGTTAGAAAAGTCTATTTTAGATCCTGAAAAAGTTGTTCTTGATTGTTATCATTACATTGCAAAAACAGGAATTATTTGAGAATGGAATTATGTGACCTTTCTTGGACAATCGAGAATCATGCATATGTAGTAAGTTTAAAATAATATCTCATGCTTGAATTCTTTTTTGAATTCTGAAGTTATTGTATTGGAAAAACAAACATTTTCTTAATACTTTTATCTTCCTGCATTACTAGCTGTTTGTGTGCAGTATAAAACCTTATTGTTTAAAAAAATGTATATTAAAATAGAAATTTAAAATATATATTGCCTTTGTATTCAGTAGAAAGGAATCAATCTACTAAAAAAATGAGCTGTTCAATGTTTTGCATTAACATCTTTTCACTAAATGGAGTTTCTCATTTTCACTTCTCCCTTTCTCATCACTTAGCATATCTCAGGAGCTAAATCACGCAGTCCAGCAAACTCGTACCATACCTGTAATCTTTTCCTATCCCTTCACACACTAATATCTTCACTTACCACTCACTGAGTAAAATTTCCCTATATGTCTTGAGAATTATAAAACAAACTTAATATTTGGTTTTCTTTCTATAGACTCTTAAATCCTTCATTTTCCTTTATTTTATTGATTTTGTATGCCAGATATTATAAGGATTTTATTTTTGTTTTCATGACAATCATCATACATTATGGTACACACTCAAAAGGACTTTCAATGGCTTCAGTGCAGCTCTGTAGCTGTTTCATATACCAGTAATGAAGACAGAATTTAGAACCTGAGATTTCAGAAATTGTTTGGACAGGAAGCTGCATAGTAATTTAAATGGATGACTTTTCTCCCATCTTTTTGCTTCTGTAGAATGAAATGATCGAAGTGAAACTGAAATGCAAATTCTCTGCAATTCAGGAAAGCCCTTAGAAATCATCTTGAGCCTTCCTGAGTAATTAAAAGTTAAGAGAGCATTACAATATCTATCAACAACTGATGACTACTAAGAGTTGTTAGGATGATTTTTGTATTTGCTTCCAGGATGACTGTACTAAATAAACTGGTTCAGTTAACCTGAAAAAGAAAGAAATGGAAAAATAAACAAACAAACAAACAAAAAAGGATGAGTAAAATATGTTTTGCTCTTTTTTCTTTTTTTTTTTTCTGCACTAACAATTTGTTGTCACTGTAAGCTAAATGAAAGTTGTTCTCATTGAGAGTTAATAAGAGTGGTTTCCTTGGCAGAACCACAGTAATGAGATCTATAACTACTGGTCAAATAATAATAAAATCAACAAAAAAATGTTTGTACATAGAAATCACAAGCCATGCTTTTGAGCACCACTCTCTTCAGCTGAGATGACATGACTTTTCTTACAGATGGTTTATGAGTCTAATTTGTAAATAACAATGGCTAAAAAATATGTAGAAATTTGTAAGAAAGGAGATATAAAATACTGTATATTTCCATACAAGGAAAAATTCTCAAGGTTGTTTTTTTTGGTGTTGTGAATACAACACAAGAAATAAATCAGGAGCTGGTTTTAAATTACATGTGACACCACCAGAAAAAATGCCTTAACTGGGCTATTATCATATCTCCAACATTGTGGCGCCTGTTGTCATTCCTATAAAGTAATGTCTGGAAGCCTTTCATTTACAAACCTGTTTGTCAGGTGTTTACAACCCTGATGTTAAACTGAATCAAAGCCCACAATAGATTTAACACATTTTCATTTATGAAAAATGCGTTATGTTCTTTTTTTTTTTTTTATTTCATTATGGGAATAACTTGGAATGTTATTGGTTTAGAAATATCACTTTCAGGCCCATCATTAAAGCTCCCTGGCTATTTGTGGCTATTTGTGACTATTTCTGTAGTGAAACTTTACAGGTTCTCACTTATAACACAACTACAAATCAATTGCCTTGAAGAGAAAGTAGGAAGAATCAGACTGGGAGGAAAAAGAGATTAGGAAGATTATGAAAGTGAATTCTACTGAAAATATTTCTGGATTTTAGAGGCACCTTCAGTTCTTGGCACTTCTAAGCTGAAGAGCCTTTCACACACTGAATCTCAGATCTAAATGCTTGTGAAATCCTGAGTCAGAACGTTCAAGTCATGCAGAACATGAGTCATCATTTCTAGTAAGCAGTGGGTCAAAGCACTAAACTGACACAATGCATTTACTTTTCTATCCATCACTAAGTTTTGCATCTGTCACTAAGATCTTTATCAAACAGTGATGGTAATAGGCTTTTCCCAAGAGATCAACAAAAACTTTGCATAACTTCAGCTAACAGTACTTTGTAGCATATACTTTTTACTTTCATCTTAATGGAAGCTTTATAAAATGTTAATTCTTTCTTCTTTTTCCCCACCTTCTAATTCTACACTTCCTGTCCTAGGAAATAGGATAAATTCATCTTGCACTCATGATGTATAATGCCACCAGCACATCCTATGAATCATTCCTGATTGTTAATTTTTCTCATCAGCTTTGGATTAATCAGTAAAGAGGCACTTGAAAATATTTTACATTTGAGTCAATTTTACCAAACACACTGCAGGAATCATCCAAGCAAACTAATAATGGGACAAATACAGAAATAAGTAATGCATCCACTAGATTCCATTTACTTTCATGTCTCAAAAGCTAGAATATTTAACTGATTTTAACTGTCATTTTCCAAACAATTCAGAAGTGCTGAATAATGCATCTCATACTTTATACCTCTAATAAAAACAGTGAGCCTTTAAACACATGATTTTTATTCTTTGGGCTACTTCACTTAACTATAATGCAGATCTAACTACATGCTCATAAATGACAGCAAGAATCTGAAAAAGGAAATTCATTTCATGGCATGTGGAACTGTCAGTGAAATTAAAGACATACTGGGGCTTAGCAAAGACAAAAAGCCAGCTGGTGATATGCTTTTCACTGTTTTAAATGGAATGTCACATGCTCTGAAAGATGGAAGCCTTAAGAGAAAATAAAAAGTAATTCAGTATAAGAATTTGCAATAGCAAAAGTCATTGTCAAGCCTGAAAATTAGATTTTGAAGCTACAGTATATACATAGAATTTTCTTTTTACAGCTATGTTCAGGATAAATTTCAGAAGGGTGCTAATTTCTCAATACTGGAATTAGTTGGCTCTGTCAAGAATGAGAGCTATGCTACCACCTCTTCCAAGGTCATTCATCTGAACTTTTAACTTTGACTCCTTATGTCCTGCATTAACTTTTTCATTCACTATTTAACAACTCGCCAAAATTCTAAAGTGACCTAAAAGTAATTTGATGGAAAAAGAATAGGAATTAACTGCACCTTAAGAAATATTTCTTTTTGTTATAGATTGGAGAACATAACTAAAGAAATATTTGCTCATTTGCAACACAGAGAAGTTAATTTTATCAGATGTGAATATTTCCATTTCATTACTACAAACAACCAGAAATGGATTACCATCCTTTACACAAACACTGTAAAATAATCATTATGAAAAAGATAACTGCATTCTAGTTCTCAGTCCCTACTAACCCTTACTAACATTCAAGCAAGCAAGATATTGCCTTTGTCCTTTTCCATATCCTTTATACTTTATCCTTAACTCTTTATCATGACTGTCTTCATATATGCACCATGGGATATCAAACTCAACAATATTTGCTTATTTTCATTGTCATAGTGAAAACAAGAATTTTAAACTTCAATTCTTCTTTGAACAGGAAGAATCAAGGAAACAAAATAAGAGAAAATAACAGTTGAATTTTCCTATTTGAATTTTTCCCATAAAGTCATACTAATTTCTATGAAACTATCTAAAAGTTATCTGAATCTATGTATATAGAATCTTGCTGTCTAGGTGTCTGCCTATCTATCTATATTTTTTCTTTGAAATGTTTTGGTCCTATGGGACTAAGTTCAGAAAGCTAGATGGGAACAACTAATTCTCACTGAATTTTATTTGCCTTTCTCAATAGATACTTTCTCAATAGAAAATCTTCCTGGTCCTAAGGCTAATTTCTCAAGCATGATTTGGGCTCACATGGCCTTATGAAGTGAAAAAGTCCTGCCACGCAGAGGCAAAAAACTTTCCAAGTCTGTGCCGTATACCAGAGAGATCTCTGACAGTTTTTTTTTCTTCTGGACCTCTTATTCATATGCATGAAAATTCAGTCTTTCTGTGTTTTATTCAGATTTAGAAAAAAACATTCTCCTGAAATTTTAACAGATTTTTCAACTGGGGGACTTTCACTATGATCAATAAATCTGATCTGTAGAGGAATTTGTACCTCTTGCTGTAAACCTCTTGCAGTAAAATCATATTTCCATGTTACAAAAAGGAAATGATCTTCTCTTATATTTTATTGTAAACACAGCTATAGTTCTACCAATTAGGAAATACTGCTGACTGTTCATATTGTCAGCACAGGTTGTATGATTAAAGTCTTGGAAAGCATGGCTCCAGTTTCCTTTATAACTATTTATTTTTGTGTGTGCTTGATCTTCTGTAGTAAAATATTTCTTATTGCTCCTGCAGAGATGTGTGATTTGTTTTGCAGCAGTGAAGCAGTGAAGTGTTTGTTGTATTATTAAAATGTAGATCGGTAACGATTACTCCATCAGCAGTGAGATCTTCATGGATCTGCAATCGTGTCTCCAGTAGTAATAACATCAAATTCAACAGCAATTTGCTAATGTCTAAGGTAAATTTTTCATAACTATACAAGGTAAGAACACTTGGGCTTATAAGATAATTGAAAAGTACTCTAAAATCTCAGATAATTTTCTTATCCAATAATGATTTTGTGAGAGACAATTATAGACCAACATACCAGAATCTGCTCCATTGTCAGCTGAGTTGCAGCCCTATCACCTGTTCCCTTCAGCACTATACTGTACAACTTCTTACCAAAATTTGCCTGTGTATGTTTATTTTTTGTTTCATTCAGCAATTATTCAAACCCATATAAAGACAAATTAATGTGAGAAGTAGCAAGTCAGGTTAAGATAAAGTGAAACTATTTGGCAACCTACCTAAACCTCACTAAGGCATTTTATTGCAAGTAGCAAAGTCAATGTATTATGGTACTCTGTATCTCTAGCCTTAAGGAATATTTAGATTTATCTTTTGATGTGCCTTCTTTAGGCATAAAATACACATAGGGAGCTGTCTTAAGTTAACGTTTACCTCCTAGCCATACTTATCTACACATCTACAGCAAAGTTCATGCTCCAGATAAGTTCTGAAAGAAATGTTTTACTGTTTGCATTACTTTCTCCAGTTTTCCAAATTAATTTAAAAGCTAGATTAATTATATCCCTTCTGAATCATTACACACACAGACAAAGAAAAAATGACAGAAAGAATAGGAATCTGAAGATACATTATCTCAGCATATTTGGCTTTTACTCATTAATTTAATTCTAATTCTGGAGTTTGTAATAAACATGAACCTAAATGAGAAATGGATGAATCCTAATGGTGTTCTTCATTGTTGAGCCTAACAATTCTTAAAATAAAAATTAATGACAAATAACTGCATTTACCAGGTACACAGTCCTCTCCCAGCGTTGTCATCTAAATATTTTGTGATCAGTTAAGTTCTGCAAGGTTTTTCTACAGAGGAGACATGTTAACTAAATTTCCTTGCAACTGAGCAAGGGGAACACTTGGAAGCCCATTCCCTGACTACAACACAGTTGCTGCATAATGTCATCCAGAGCTTACAACTTCATAATTGTTGCATGCAGCCACAGCACAGCCCATCACTTTGTAGAGTGAAAAAATGGAATGAACACGATACGTGGAATGAATGTGACACATGGCTGCAACACTGCCTTTTTTGGAAATGACGTGTGGCTCATGTTCAGCACAACTTTCTGAGACTGCTTAAAATACTCCATATGGATCAGTCCTCTATTCAAATATGAATCCCTATTTCCAACCATTTCATATCCCAATCATGAAAATAAATATCAGTTAGTAACGTAGCCATGAATATTTGCAAATAAAGGCTTTTTAATATGAAACTGATGTTGAAACACTAAAGATAACTCATTTGTCACTTGTCCCCAGAATAAAAGTAAGTCTCCATATGATGTTTAGCACATCTGAAAAAGAAAAGAATCAAGCCCTAATTCCAGGAGCTGGAATGTGTAAGCAAACTTTATCCCATCTGTTTGTGCATGCCATAGATGGGCTGACCAAAGTTACAAATGTGATCAACTTGCTACCTAAATTGCACTCCTTCAGAAACTGATGATTATGGGATGTAGATCTGGATGCTGAGAATTTCCAGATTGGCTAATGGCAATTTCCTGCTGTGCCTTTGACACCACTTGACTCTAAGTTAACAAAAGGTTCCTTCTGTATAGTGGATGTCTACATTTTCATTTGACAATGTTAATTGAACACTTCCTCCTCAAGATTTGAACACTGACATAGAAGATGTAATTGTGTGTTGACTTCTAATAGTAAAGAGTTAATTAGCATGCAATAGTTCAGGGCAGGATTAAGTTTCATGCTCACAAAAGCTGAAAAAAAATCTTTTTCAACACCCTATTCATTTAACATTAATTTCAGAAAATAACGAGAGACCATGCAACAGACCAAGGTGTTATTGTCTTTCAGGTCAGGTTTGTTTGCTGACAATTGAAGGTTTAACTTGAGCTAATCAGCTAAAAGAGAGTCAGCTGTGTTTATTAGTAAATGATGGATGCACACATCTAGACAACGAACTCACAGATAGTTTCAATAGACTGTTTCCACAATACTGACTGGAAATAAGAAACTGTTCATTAAAAAGGATTACATCATGAGAAGAGAGGGAATAACCCTAGACATGAATGTTGCTGATGGTAGAAAACAAACAAACAAAATAGCATTCTTTCCATGAAATATTTAGTTCAGAGCTTAAATAATGTTAGTGTATTCCTTGTGTTTAGCTATATACATAAACCTGCTACATCCTTCAAAAGCTATAGCTTTTCCTGGAAAGAAAATGCTTATTGTGTTGAATTATACGGTGGTTTTGTACTGTTAATAAATTGAACTGATGAGATCAACAGCTCATTTGGGGTCATGATCTAAGACATTATGAACAGTGTTCTCCAAAGATTAAGAGGTTTCCATCACACTGTGTTAAAGTCTTTTAATGAGTAGTTGTGACTATGGTTATTGGAAAATAAATGCTTATCGGGCTAGAAGATAGAATTGAATGGGTAACCATTCAATCCTCATAACTAATATTTCAAACAAAATTTTAAGTATGTCAGAACTTCATAGCAATTAGAGCTCATCAGTATTGGCCATATGAGAGACCAAGTTCCTGTGAGGACACAAGAATGTGTGAAATGTCATTTTTATAAATGCCTCTTATTAATGAAAGGATTTCAGGCTTTGTGTACAGTTTTTTTTTGTTGCACTGGAAGCAGAATTTAATTTCCTACTTTTGGCCAGTTTCTTTGTGCTCATTAGAAACCACAAACGTGGACTTCATTTTTCCTCCAGTTACTTCAGTTAAATAAAGTTGTTCAAGTGAAATGAAGTGAGTGTGGAGGATGGAAATAAACACATCTTAACACAAATTAAAACATTTTCTTTGAGATCGCCAGCAACAAAATGAAAAAATTTCAATTACTCTGTTCAGTAATCTTCCTCTGGTTCCTTCAGATTTACACAATATAGGAACAATATAAGTTACTATGCATCACAATGTCCCAGAAGTCATTACTGCATCTCACCAATCATACTGCAGTCATGTTGGACAGAATTACCTGGGTAAGTTTCAAAATATAATTCACTACATATAACCAGGTTGGGTCACTATAGATATGTGGCCTAATTTAGAAAAAAAGTTAATAAGATCATGATCTCTATATGTTAACTATGAATTTTGATATCTCTGGAGAAAACAGTTCCATATGACTCAATAGCTGGGATAACAGGAAATATGGCTTAGATTAAAAATTCTTAGTGCTTTAATGAGGGAGATTGATTATTCAAGTATTTTGAAGCATAGACCAAGTTCCATAGTAGATGCTGTTGACTGTTTAGCCTGAAGAGTTAATGTAGAAACTTCTCAAACTAGAGCAAGTGAAAAGAAATAATTTTCTAAATCTCTATTCTGTTTCAAGCATGTAATAGATGAATCTGAATGTTTCAGATCCTTAATGTCTCTGAGCTATTCAGCAAACATGGAGCAATAACTCTTCTCCATATAGAATCAGGCTTCTTCTTATACTTTTAAAACTTAAGGTGTAAAATATGAACAGAAAGAAAGAAGCAAACAAACAAAGAAAAACGAAGGAAGGAAGGAAGGAAGGAAGGAAGGAAGGAAGGAAGGAAGGAAGGAAGGAAGGAAGGAAGGAAGGAAGGAAGGAAGGAAGGAAGGAAGGAAGGAAGGAAGGAAGGAAGGAAGGAAGGAAGGAAGGAAGGAAGGAAGGAAGGAAGGAAGGAAGGAAGGAAGGAAGGAAGGAAGGAAGAAAATTTTTTAAAAATACAGTTGCATACCATTCATTAATCATTTTGTTATTGGTGCTCAACATTAAAGAAGAAATAAATTGAAGAAAACTTATAGTATCAGGTATCTATAGTAATAGAGACTTAAATCCCCCAGGAAACACTGAAAACTGGGTAGGAACAAACGTAATGTCTACAAATCAAATAGAAAAATAAAGCAGCTGAAGACTAGATTAATTAAGGTAAGAGATGACACAGAAAGTGATTAACAACAGAACAGCCAAACTTTGAACAAAGACAAAAAATGCTAATATGGAGCAAGGGGATGATATGAATTGTTGAAAGACTGGATGCGGAGGGGTCCAGCTCAAATTACTCTATGAAAGAGAGCATGGAGAATTAAAGCTACTGACAGTTGTGGATAAAATCTAGCAGATAAGAAAACAGGAAGAATAAATATTTACTTCATTAAAAGCATTGAAATTTGAGTTTTGATATTCATAGACATCAAAAAAACAAGTTCACAATTGATGGTCTGAGTGGAATTGCTTAGAGGTAAAAGAGTAAACGTGTAATTTGTTTTAAAGGAGTCATTCATATTCTAAGGCCATTGAGTGAGGTGATAAACAAAGCTGGAGAAAAAGGAATGGACTATATAGGATTTTGAAACATGTCAGTAGAAAGAAAAAGTAAGGTTGGATAAACAGTGATCAGATTAGATAGAGGGAAAAAATGTAAACAAGAATAGGACAAGAAAGCTGGATTGTGGTTGTGTCAGGAACAGCAGAGAAGTAGGAAACAATTTACTTATAATTCAAGTAAAATAAACATGCAGACTATTGCTTAGGCAGTTTGAACAAAGCAGGGGAAACAAAATGTAGCTGAGAACAAATTAGTCAGATGAAAGAGACATTGTGATTGCTGAGCTCACAAAGTAATGGAGCTCAGTGACTGAATGTTCTTTCAGACCTACATTGCTGGGTTAGTTGTTGGTGATGTGTGACAGCAGAAATACTACAAAAGGAAGATGTGAGTACGGAGGTAACATAAATGTACAGACCTGGACAATATGGCAAAGCCAAGAGAATGAGAGGAGGGCCAGACTCACACTCTCTTCAAATGCTCAGAATGTAAAACTCACTATTTCAGTACTCACTATGCTTGGTTCTTAGCAACCCAACCCTGAAAACAATGCTACCTTTTAATTTCTTTATGCACAGATTTTTTTTTCCTTTATTTTATACTGATAGGGACAAAGGCAACAAAATTCTCCTGTTCCCTACAACTTTCTATGTTACACAGTTACTGGGAAAGAGGTAATATAATAAAAAGGACAAAAAAACTACTGTGTTTCTTGCTTGAGGAAAACTTCTGTTCCTTTAGCTGTGAGAAGCACTTCTAGGCACTCATGCTACGTTTCAGACTTGAGCTGGCTGTACTGACATTTGCAGTGCAACAGCAGGAGATATTCAAAGTCATAGTCAGAATTTCTTCATTTAGTTGTGCTTGCTCCTGCTACCATGTTTTGGATTACTTGGAATGTCAGAGTAATTTCATGCACTAAACCTGCAACATATTGAACAGAAAAATGAGGTAACAGCTGTATTATACGGTTAACCAGAAATGCGAAGTCATTTAGCTTCTGTTGATGTTAATATTTTTGGACTGAAAGCATTCCTTTGAAGAATAGGAATACCCCTGAAATCTGCTTCTTTCTTTCCTAAACCGTGTTCCCTACTCCCTCCCTTCTTCATCGACACCTTCAGAAGGCTCCAGATAGCTACAACTAGTGCCAAAGTCCTGAGAAACTTCATTTGGACTAGGATGTATGCCTACACTTCAACTCCTACACTAAATTCTTATCATGGAAAACATTAAACTTTGATTCAAAATCTTAAATTCTATACAGAGTGTAAAGCAAACTCATTTTAGGATTTTATCCAGCAACGTTTGACAGTGTTTTTTTTTTTCATTTACTTAGTAACAGGTCATCTAAAACCAGTAAGACTTGGAAATTTGGGCCAATTTCCATTCAGCACCTATTCAACACCCACTTGAGCACTTTCAGTAGGTGTGACTTTTGTTTCCAAACTCCTCTTTAAGAAGCTTTCCAGAACGTACTCCTGGCCTCAGTGAGAAAAGGAAGCTCTGTAATTATTACCAGTTCACTGACTGGTATTCTCCAGTTGCTTCTTTTGAACTTTGCCAACAAAACTACTAGAAACCCTTGGTGAGCTGCAAGGCTTGCCGTGGCAGTCGATGGAACCTGCCAGTTGTTCAAAAAAGGCCGAATGTTAAAGGTGAGATAGGAGGAAGAGAGGCGCAGTCATGAAGGCAAGAACCGGGAGGTGTTTGTGGAACACAGTCTTGAAGAAGCAGGCTTGCTTCTCCCAGGGGTTTGGGTGGGCAATGGTTGAAGTCATCGGTGGTTCAGGGAGAGGCTGTTTTCCTTGCTGATGGGTAATCACAATCCTGGTACCCTTGTCTTTCTCCTGGGAACAGCAACAAGCTTTGCGTTCCCGAGTTGGGCAGAGAGGTCAGAGCCTCCCTGGTGCCTCCAGCAATCTGCAATGCACAGCTGCGTCTGGGTGTGCCTGCCGTCGTTGCTCCACAGCCACCGCAGCAAAGCCCTCGTTCTACTTGCGATGGCATCACCACGCTGAGAGCCGGAGTTTAAGCGCTACGGCAACGCCATAAACACAGGCGTATTTCGTGAAGCTTATTCATGTATTCTATCATCCTCCGAATTCCCTGGGTATTTCTGCTGCTTTGAAAATAAATAGCGAATAGTAATCCAAATAGTCCTGCACTGCGCAGTGGGGAGTGTCAGAAATACTGTTTAGCTTTAGCTAGCCAGTGTTCATTGCAACAGAGCAAAGGTACTGCTGTTTGTTTTTAAATATTAGAGGAGACACTTTGACTATCATCTCACCAGATAAACATTTGGCCTTGCTTTGTACTGATAGAAGAGTTTCCCTGATGCAAAAGCAGATTATGTAGCTGTGCTCAAAGGCCCAGGAGGTGATAATGATTTAAAGTATCTGCCATAAACAATCACTTAGCCACAGCCAGGGGCAAGGGAGAAGAAAACATTAGCGAAGTGAGAAGTGTCAGATTCCATCCTGGCAGGGGGTGGGAAAGCGATAACATCCTCTAGGCCACAGAGTCTGCCCATAAACACCCCCTTTGAATTGGTCAAGTAAGCACAGAGTTCTGCTGACCACCTTTGGCATGGCTACCATAAATCAGAACTACAGAGAGATGCTTGACAGGCTTTTAAAGTGGAGGGGGAGCATTACGTTGACGGAGATGTTTTGCCCAAACTGTAAGATCTGGAGTTTCAAAAAAAAAAAAAAAAAAAAAGAGAGAGAGATAAACAAACAAATCTAAGAACCCTTTACAATGATCAGTTTGAAAAAATGGAAATCTTCAACCTTTCTGATACCAGTAAATATTTACAAGTTGAGACAGTGAAATAGTTCTCAAACTATCAGAACTAAGTGTTCTGATTTCAGTGTTAACTTTTCACTTTCTGTTCTATTTTAAAATTTTAAGACATTTATTTCTTTCTTTATTTTCTCATTTGCAGAATATTAAAGAAAAATGTTCTGAAATCTATTTCCCAGAATATGCATTTGGGACATTTATTGAAAATTATGTTTTCTCTTCATACCTTCTGTATTTCTAAGAAAAAAATCAAAACAGTCTTTTAAGAATCCCTGACCAGGTTCACTGCTTCTCTTTGCAGTGCTGCCAAGAAACATCCTGGTTTTGGCTGCTTCCTCTGATATGAGCATATCTGCTGGACACAAAAGGTCAGATACAGGCACACAATTGTATGGTAACTAATTCTGTTTTGATGCAGAAATAGGAGCAAAGGTGATTGTTAACCTGTTGGCACAAAGTTAGCTAGTCATATTTTTTTGAACAAATTTAAGCTAGAAAAATTACTGGTTCCATGAGTAAACCAGAAGTGTAGGCTGTATGAGAATTTTGCATCATATAGTTGCAACATTTTTGAAATAAAAATGCATTAAGAATGATATAAATAGATTTATTGTCTCACGAAGTCACAATTCATGTCCTTTGAACCAAAGACCTCTGACTGCCTATGTGGTTTTGTATGTTCAGTGGGGTCTCTGCATAGCACTTGGCGTGGATTGAAAGCCAAATTATTTGATTCATCCACTGAGAATGAACAAAAAATTGAATTACATTTGTTTATTATATTATCTGGTTATAGTTATTTCAGCTAAAACTGAACTTTACATATTTGGTGGGGGAGAAATATGTAGAAACTGAACTTACTGTGTCAGGCAGATGGAAAAGAATCAATGGATTTAGTGTGTCTTTGCGGTTCTTCTCCACTGAAGGCAGGAAAGGCAAAGAGCCCTCAAGTGAATTAATATGGAGGACTCTAATGTAGATAAATCTGTGTTGATCATTGACATAGAGGACTACAGTGAAAATAAGATAGGATTGTCACTTCAGCAATTCCCATATGTAGATATTTCCCAAGGACTTATCACAGTTTATTCAGTAGTTGCATGGCTATAAATTTCCTGTCTGTTTTTTTGCAAAGAATCATATGGCTGCAGGCCTACAGGCGGAAATCAACACCTGCTCCAGTTATGTCTGTATGTTCCTGTAGATAGTTCAGATAGTGACATGTGACTTCACCTCCTTGACTAAAAAGATTTATAGGAAAAGGGATTGGCCCAGTAAATGGCTTCACTGTCTGCAAGTTAAATTCCAGAATACTTAGCTTTTAGACTTATCAAGCCTCTATAGTGGAAATAAGAACTGTGTATCAGTACAGAAGAAATTAAGCTTTCTGATAGAAAGTTCAGGGGAAATGAAGTATTTTAACAAATATTCAGTATGCCATGTGAGTAACTTATTACTATCTTATAGAAAGAGGAACACAGGGTTGTACCCAGATAAGTTTGATATTTGACTGGGGGCTGTAAGCAATCTCATTTTACATCTTGTCAGTCCAAAGCTTAGAACTAAGTGCAAGTGTCTACTATGTCAGCTTGAAAAATTGAGCATGTCTCTAATCTTACCTGTCCAGCAAAGCCCCTACCTTTGAGAGCGAAAAGTAAAGATCAATCTCAAAAAGTGGATGGGAAGCAAATGATTCAGAGAAGAAAAGTTCCAAAAGTCCCACAACCCTAGTGTGTGCTAAGCTGAAGGCTACCAAGGATAATTAAATGAGAAAGACTTGAACAGCAATATTGCTTCAATATTTTCATATTATCCATTAGGTTCATAATTACCAAGGAGACTCTATTGCTTGTATGGAATGCTTCCAAGGAGAGGGCATCCTCAAACTCACTGGGCAGTCTGATCCCAGTTATCCATTGTTGTGACTACATGAAGTATTGGTGAATCTCTGTTATATTTATTTCTATTTCTTACAGTAGCTCGAAAGGCTGGCAATAAAAGCAACAGCATAACATTGTTCCTTAAAGTAGCAGTTATTTAGTGTAATTTACTTAAATAGTGAGCTTGTCTCTTTCCAAGGTCCTCCTGTTTCTCGTTCACTTTAAAAGAATTCATGCTAGAATTCTGCTTTGAAAAAGCGTATTGTCCAAAGCTAGTAGAGAAACCAATGCATGGGTTATGTTATGTTTTTCTTAGCAGAAGGGAAAAGTGCTTGATTTTAAATAAATCCGCAGTACATACTTTCAGAAACAGTTGCTTGTATCAGGTCACACAAAAGTACAATCACATCTCATCTGATAAAGTCACAGATTCATCTCCTTTAGTGTCAGCTGTCTAAAGGTTAGGCATCTGCCTCAACTCATCAGCTAGGCTCCCCAGTAGTCCGTGATGAAAGACAGATTTCCTTCTCATCCCTCATATACATCTGTTCTCAGAGAAGATGGATTGTCTTTTGTAGGTTCTTGCCATATTGTAAACTACAGACAGTACTGATTTGACTGGCTTATGCTAAATACCAGCTCTTAGATAGCCGAAATAAGGTGAGATACATTTCCGTACATAGGGCATGATCTTCTCTTTCTGTTTGTTCAGTCTTTTTTTTTTTTTTTTTTTTTTTTTTTTGCCTCTGAGAGCCCTTCAAAAATACAGGGATAACCACTTATACTGGAGGAATGTTATCCACTTCAGTTAGACAGTTCTGATCCAACACATGAATCAGGAATCTGACTCTCATAAGTGGCATCTTCAGGTATGGTAGGTTTCAGAATCTCTGCTAAGCTACTTATTTTTGACATTGACAACAGATCTCATTATCCCTAAAATATAATGAAAAACTGCAATAGCAAAACACCCAGTAAGTGCCACAAAGGAAAAAAATATAATTGTAAATTAATAGTGTATCTTGAGATAACCCTGTGAAAAAGGTCCTGCTGTATTCTGTCAGCTCCCATACTTTTCTCTTCTTTTTGATAAAGGAGGTGTGGGGTGCTCACATATCCCATTGTCCAGCTATCTGCCATTCAACTATGCATGGCTCTACTCCCTCAGGGAGGGTCTCAAGCAACTCCCCTTTCCTTGGCTAAAGGGAAATTTGAGCCTTTTTTTTTAGTACAAACTGCCTTCGGGGTCTGGAGAGCAGAAGAAAGAATTCAAAAGCCTCCACATTTTCTTCCATAAACACCTGGAAGTTTTTGCATGCTTGGTAAGCAAGGCAAAATTTAAAATCTGTCATGGACTTCAATAGTACGAATGAGATCCTTGGCAGGTATAAATCAATGCCATTTTTCTGTAAATTTGTATGGTATTCCTTCAGAGTTCACTGTTTAAGTACTTTTATGTCCTGCTGAAGTTCAGATTTCACATTTAAAAAAAAAATTCTAGTCTGATGATCTGCATACATTTGTAGGATTTTTTATACTTTATTGTTGTTGGCTGAGTCATAACTTGGTTCTGATCAGCTTCTATAGTTGAATTTTAGATTTCAACAGTGTTAAAAGGTGCTGTGCTTTTATTGAACTGGCCACATATTTATGTTAGATGCGTAATTTCTGGCACCTACCTTTGACATCTACCCTGTTCAAGGTCACTCCATTTGACAGATGTAGATCAGATCTGATTATTTTTTTTAAACTGGTTATTTTCTGCCTTAATACAGATTGTGTGCACTACAAATAAATGTAATAATACAAATAATATAATAATACAAATAAATATCTAAGGTGTGGGGGGCAGAATGGCAAGGTCGGACTCTTTTCAGTGGTGAGTGGAGACAGGACAAGGGGGAAATGGCCGGAAACTGCAGCATAGGAAGTTCCGCACAAATGTGCGTAAGAACTTCTTTACAATGAGGGTGACGGAGCACTGGAACAGGCTGCCCAGGGAGGTGGTGGAGTCTCCTTCTCTGGAGATGTTCAAGACCTGCCTGGATGCCTACCTGTGCGACCTGGTGTAGGGAACCTGCTTTGGCAGGGGGTTGGACTCGATGATCTCTGGAGGTCCCTTCCAACCCCTACAATTCTGTGATTCTGCGATTCTGTGAAATCAACTATGTTGGTGGCACAGGTAAAAACATGATGTTACGAAAATGATTCAGCAGAATAAAGTTTTGAATATTAAGTAATTGGGAAGGAACTCGAGAGTCTGAATTCTGGGTTCAAACTCAATCAGTAACCAGTAACTCCTGCTGTTCCTCCTCCAACCCATATTTCAGAGGGAAAACATATTTCCTTGCTGTTCTTGATCTCTCTTCCTGGTACCAATACACGTATCACCACAATTGTGTGAGGCCACAAAATTGATGTCATGCAGAGGTGAAGTTAGCAGCCCAGATTCTCTCATTGTATATCTGTCCTTGTAGGTTTACGTGTCATCACTACAGAAGTAGGGTTTACAGATGAAATAGATGTATGTACAGAACTTGCTTGATGAGAACATTCCAGGAGACCTCTCCATAGGAAGTTGAAGACCACGATAAATAGAATGGACTTCAGGAGGAACAAGAAATAAGAAATAAACATGGAGTTAGCTGAAAATGGCTCCCTGTGGGGAACATTGGTCCCAAGAAGAACGAGATATTTGGAAAGAGGTGAAAGAAAAAGAAAAAGAATGAGCTAAGTAAAACAGGAAATTTTTTCTGCAGGGAAAGAAGGAAGAGGGACTGTTTGCCTGTCCAACTATGAATATTTCAGTGAATTTTCCCCTTGTTAGACGCTATAAAGGTCAACAGCAAGAAATCAGCCAGCTTTCTTTACTTCTGTTGCTAACATCATTCCTCATTTAAGCATCATCTGCTGCAGAAGGTAGGAAAAAAACTCTACTCAGTAGAAGATAGAAAGGTAGTGGTTGAAGGGCACTAGTAAATAAATAAAGTTTTCATCTATTAGTATAGTTTTCTGAGCATTCACCCTTTTTACCCATGCAGTTCAAAGATATGGATGTAATTTTGTGTTTAAGCTAATAAAAACCCTGCTGCAAGGCAGACTTCAGCACAACCAAATCTGTGAATTAATACAAGTAGCTGTCTTTTGCTCTGGAGCTGCCTCTGTCAGCTCAAAGGACAGGTAGAGCCAGATCACAACAAACTACATTCCTTTCTGCAAGCACACTATTGCTTATTTCACATAAACCTTCTATCTGCATCACTTCATCTAAAATACTGTAAAACTTAACTACTAAGTTAATCTGTTTTCTTATTTAATGGATCCTTCACAAATGGATTCTCTAGGGTGAATCCTAGTAGAAGTTATCTCCATGATTGCCATCGTCATAGTATCACACCTTTCTGGTGGCTTTTCTGGCATGTACTAAGATCCAAGCCCCTGATAACGTCTTTTACTTAGTGGAAAACAAATATCACCTTCCCCTTTAGTCAGCTGCCTATTGCTTCAGTACAAGAAGAAACAAAATATCTCTGAGAACTCCACATCTGTCAAATTGCACTGTATTTGACAAATGTGTTCAAAAACTTGTAAATAGTAGGGAATAAGAAAAAAAAAAAAAAGTGTATCTATATATATAACTGATCATAAAAGCTCCCTTTTCTTCAAAGACCAAGCTAAAATATGTTTGTAATGAGCTGAAGCTTACTTCTCTCCAGTCCAGGGATCTCCTTTGTAGTCAAGAGAATAACCTTCTGACCTCAGGCCACCTCCCTGACTAACAGCTGTCCTGTACAGCTAATCCTTCAATTTCATGAGTGGACCAAAATAAAACCATAATTATACTATGCATTTCTCTCTTCTACAATTTTAGTCTATCCCTAAACAACACTCACCAGATGTTTGAGAAAGACGCAAACCGTTCATGGCCAAAACAGTTTTCCAAAAGGTAAAAAGTAAAAGGGGAAATAATTCACTTTGCTAAAGTGAGCATTTTAACCTAAAAATAATATACTATTTAGTGTATCTCTGTATTATCAGAATTCATAGCTATTGACTTTTGTTAGATTTACTTTTATAGTCCATATTATGATCACAGTGTTGTGCTATAAGCTGTACAAACAAGAAAGCAGAGTTCCAACTGTCTTAGCAGGCAAATAGCTACAAAGATATCTTCTTCAGAAAATCTAACACATCCCAGAGAAAGCCAAGAACTGAGTCCACGCATTTGTTTCCCTGTAACCAGTCAAATAGTATTATCTTCTAACACTACGTTCAAAATAGAAGAGCAAAAGACAAGCCGTAAGAGCTCTTCATATTTTCCAGCTGATTCCTTATTTTTAGACCTGCATAAAGCTGATATAATCCACATAGAAAATATCCTTCCAAAAGCTAAAGGCTGCATGCTAGACATCTTTTCCAAGTTAACCTGTTTACCCACAATATATATAGAGAACACTTTATATACCAGCTTGGATGCAAGGACAGTATCACTACCTTATCATACTAGAGTGCTCAGCATGACTTGAGTCAGTAACACTAATCTAATACAGATCTGTTTCATCCATTTCTGGAGCTGGCTCTGGGGACTATGGCATCATTCTGTGTTTCAAAACTGAGCATACTCTATCAATCCAAACTAAGCAAAATGGCTTCAGGAAGAGGGAAACAGATGTTGGATTCATTGAACACAAGTGCTGGGGTCATCGCAGACAATACTAAGTTGTTATACATGAAGTCAAACAAGTTCTGCATGGTCTGAGCTGCTGGAGACTGACACTTTCTGACAAACATTATGTGGAGAAGTGCTAAACTGTTCTTTGTACATGAGCATATAATTAAGATAAACAAAATTCTTTGAAATAAATTGTCATTTTCTGAGCCCTGAGTTCCATTATACGTCTTAAAGCTTCACACATTTAGCTTGGAGGAGTAGTAAGTAAGTTGTCGAATTAGTCATGGCACATCATAGCTGTAAATACTATGTGCCAGTACTTCACAAATTAGAAATGTCACTGAAATTTCAGCTGAGAAGAAGCATTTTTCCTTCCAACACTGTAAATGAGTTTTATACCCTGGAGAAGAAAGGAGTTGTTGTCTGCTGTGATAGAATAGGCATGGGAGGAGGGGAAGAAGGCATGATGTGGAAAAATAAGGTTAAGGGACATAGAACTAGCCAGGGGGAATGCTAACATCCATTTTATTGCGATTTGCTGTGAAAGCCTTCTGTCTTGTGTCATTCCTCCCTTTCTGTGGGGAGTAACCCTTCAATTTCATTGCTTTTGCAGAAAATCTCCAGGTCTCTCTCTCGTAACACTGTGGCAGGTTATCTATGAAGTAGTTAGAAGTACAGAGTGGAGGAGCTTACATAGTAATTAGATTTTATAGCTTACAGCAATGATTTTAATATCGACAACATCGTGACCATTTCCATTCTATATTTATTGGTGTGCTAGAAAATAGAAATATAAAGTGCTTTTGCTTAAATTAATTACATTTCTATTTTTGTACCATTAATTCCATTAATTCATTAATACCATTAATATTCTTCTATGATAACAAGGTGTAAAATTGTACTTTTTTTTTAATGTCCCTGAATGTTTCTTCATTAATTTTAACGTCTGAAAATGGGTGAAAGCCGCAAATAGGAAAATTCCAACTTCAAATACTTATTTCTTCCCCTGTGATTCTAAAGTCCTGAATTTCCAATGTTTTGTCTAGTTTTAAAAAATAAATATATTTCTACGTCCAAACCTGTTTCCAAAAGAAGCCCAAAATAAGCAATGTAGATGGGCAGAACATAGAAGCAATTGTAGACTGAACATATGGGAAAATGCCTAAAAGACAGAGGTGAAGGAAATGCCTAAGATAGTCTCTTATTTCAGTTTTCAGAGGATTTTCCAAGCTTCCCCACAGTGTTAGTCAGCACCCCATCATTTCCCTCCTCCATATGGCAACAGTGAGTGAGTTAACTCTGAAAAACATGTTTTCTCCACTAATTACTAAAGGGTAATTCTACCATAACATCACCGTTAACTCACTACTAAACAGTCCACCCATCTTTACAGAGTGGAAGCAGAGTGCAGTGTGGCAACCTGTTCAGCACACATCATGCAAGTGGGAGATTTGTTTTAGTAACTATGTGGAATGGAAAAACAGCTCAGTCTTTTCTAGAGCTTCCCCACTGCTTTTCATTCTCAAGGTAACTAACACCTTCCAAAGGAAGAGTTACTTTTCCCTTTCATGGAGGGGCAAACATGAAAGAAGGATGCTGGAATCTTACTACACTTGTTAGGATTGACCTGATCACATTTGATTTACTTTGGTTGGCTTTGGTACTGCTGTCAGAGCTATGGCATATTGATTTATGCAAGTGTTCACCCTTAAAGGTGAACTATTTTTCATTATTTCATGTGGTTCAAAGGCAGTAGCTTTTTAGATAAATTGGAGCTTACAGAAATTACTGCATTAATATTGATTTTCTCTTCAGTGGTGCAATTTCATTAGGAATACAACTTTAAATTTTTTGAAGGACCTGATAGCAGCCTTCCAATACTTAAAGGGAGTTTACAAGCCGGAGGAAATCAACTTTGTATAGGCAGATAGTGTTAGGACAAGGAGGGGTGGTTTAAAACTAAAAGAGGAGATTTAGATTAGATGTCAGGGAGATATTTTTCACTGAGATGGAGGTGAGGCACTGGCACAGGCTGTCCAGAGAAGTCTGGAGGTGTTCAAAGCCAGGTTGAAGGGGGCTTTGGGCATCCTGATCGACTGCTTGATTTAGTGATCATCATCCCTGTCTGTGGCAGAGGTATTAAAAATAAATGATTTTAAAGGTCCCTCCCAATGCAAACCATTCTATGAGTCTGTGATTCTGTGATTCTGCTCCTGCTGTTAATGGTACAGAGCACATACTCACGGCTTTGTGCAAAGCAAGAACCAGAGCATTTGACATCATACACAAGAGGAGTAAATATATACCTGTCTCAGATCTAGTCCAGAATTCTAGGCATAGAGCAGGAAGAATAAAGAGAAATGCAATAGAACAAATATTCATGCAAGAGCAATTCCTACAGCTCAGATTTATCTTTCAGTCCTTAAAAAAAACGGCTTTCTGGCTATTTTTTGGATGGTGATCATTACTGCTTCTTTTTTACTGTTTCTTTGATAAAATACTTTATATGCTGCCTTGAATTACTTGTAGATACAGCTATCATGAAAAATCATGCTAACTTTGCTTGTGACTACGCATCTGTGTGTCAGGTGTCAAAGTTGAAAATTTTTCAATTTGTTATGAGTACATACGAAGGATAAAGAGTCAAATGAGTTATTTGCATTTGAAAAGTTTCAATGGAAAAATTCACATTCATACTTCGTTCACATATATGACACTTCTGCAAACTGTAGAGCTACACAGTGTTGTATTCTGTGTGCAGCCTTCACACATCACTTCTGAAGATAGATAAAAAACATATGTACCCTTAAATGTTATATTATACTGTACTGAAAAGTAGGCTATATATGTTTGACCAATTAGTGATGCTTTAGTCCTCTGTGCTTAGTTAACATGTCATTAAATGGCCAACAACAGCCACATAAGTGCAGTTTGTCAGGCTTTGATTATACTTTTCTTTTGTCAAGTAAAGCTTTGTCAGACCTTTGATGTATCCCTAACTTTCTGATGGGTTCCATATTTACACCAGCAGGCAGAGAAATTCTCAAAAGGCTGCTGACTTCCATAAGAGTACCATGGCATGCCTCTTAGGCCACCTGCAATGCTCTCTGAAAGGTTTATCCTTCTCCATCTGCTGACTCTAGCATGAAACTGTGGGACTGTGGATTGAATTTAACATGAACATACACTAAGACATCTATATCAAGAGATAACATTAATGTTGTGGCAACTTAAAATCAGAAGAACTTTCCTTTAATCAAGAGGAACGTTATAAAAAGAATAAAGAAAAGATCAAATTTATTTTTCACCCGGCAGGTACAAATTTATCATGTTTTGAAACAAACGAAAATAGCTCCTTGAAAGAGGACAGAATTTTAAAAAGTCAGTGTTTGAAAGGCTTCTATTGTCATTCTGTTCCACATGCAATTTTTCGACCACAAAAATCAAAATATATCACTTTAATGTCCTCCTTTCTGTTGCCAACAGCAAAGTTTAAATTTCTGTAAGATTATCTTTTCTTTTTCTTTTGTGCCAATGTTTTTTTAAAAAAAAAAATAACAGCAAAATCATATCCCTGAGGAAATCAGAAATGTAATCTACAAGTGTCAACACAGTGTTCCTTACCTGAAATCCATCCCAGTATGGGTGGATCAGTAGGATAAAACTTCAAACTATTTGTAATCTTCCAGGAAGTCCCTTGTTATTAGTGCATTCCCAGTCAGTATCTTTTGGTTTAGCAAAACAGTTGTGGCTTAGTGAAAGGAAACACTCTGCGTGCCCTAGAACTTCTCCTCTGGGCAAACCGAAGCACAGTATTTAGGGACAACAAGCAACTGGCTTCAAACTCATACTCTTGATCTGAATTAAAAGATGTACTGAGATGGGTCGTGGGGCTACACACAAAAGCTTCATTGGCATAGATCCAACAAGTCAGTTGCTGATATAAAAGGGACATCATTGTCTAATGTGTAGCATTCTAAAACAAAATGTCAGCAGTTTTGGTTTGCCTCAGTCTGCCTCTCTGTAAATTGTGACAGCTGAAGAACTGTTTCTTGATCAGTCCCTCTGCTTCTGTGTCTGCTGCTCTGGAGCAGGGTGGCCGGGCTTGGGATATGGACTCTGTGGTCATCCATGAATCAGAACCCAAAGGCAAAAAATGCTCTGTCCACATGCCCCCATTTACATGATCAACTAGCATAGGAAGATGGAAGATAAGAGATTTTTTGGGCTCTGAAGGCGTGTGGGAGCAGAGGGAAGGAGAACAGTGCTGTCTCCCATAACCTGTGATCCAGGGCACCTTCTATTCTGAATAGTGCTAGAAAAGCGACGTCTCTCACCCTCCCTTTTTTCTAAATCATTCCTTTCACATAAAAATTACTAGGTCCAGGTTTTAATATATATGAGATCCCACAACAGCAGTGATTCCATATGCCTACTTTCATTTCAACTCCTGGATTTGCACAGCTGAATCTTGTATATTTGAAAAGCAAAGTTTTTACTGGAAACAGTGTCATAACCTTAACTGTAGCAGCATGAATGATGCTTCTATAGCACAGAGGTAACTTTTATAAGGTAAATAAATTCCAGTTCTTGATGTATGTTACACTGCTGCCTTACACCAGGTATGTAATTAGTTTAGGCATGGATATTTTGGTTTCTTCAGTTTGAAATGACAATTTACTTTTACTGTAAATGAATAAAAGTATATATTTATTCCCTTTGTGTGTCTCTTTCCATATTACTCATGTTCTTTATGGGAGGTGACAGTAATGAGATGTTTTGTTAACGTTATAGCCATGTGATAGCTGGCTTCCAAAGAGTAGTAATGACTTATACAGAATCCCAGCAGGTGTCCTAAAAAACACAATTTTCCCCCACTGTTTTAGAAGCCATTGTATTAAAATACTGAAATGAGCTGGAACAACAGAGCTGGCTTCTTTGTACTGCACTGAGTTTCCGCTGCAGTTCTGTTCTGGGATACTAAAAGGACACAATCATTATGGTTATTTCTGGAATAAAATATTTCATTGCTGTTATAGTACATATTCTGTTGGTTTTCATTGCAATATTCAGAGGAAATAAAAAGTACATTCTTTTTTCCTTGTGCTTTTTTTTTGTAGGAAAAGACTGTAAAGTCATGAAGTTTAGCATCTCTAAGGATTTAGCTTCCAAATAACCAGTTCCCAAGCAGTCTGAATAAGCAAACAAATGAATACTGCCTGAAGATGCTTATTAATCCAGTTTAATGTGACCTATAGACAGACTGATATCATCTCACAACTTTCTCATAAATTGTTTGCATGTTTGCACAGCTTTACCTTTTAAATTGATAGATAACATATCTACTCCATAAGGAAAATGTAGAGCACGTGGAAAAAAATGGGCTTTAATATAAAGCCATATTGTACAATGCGCATAAATGAAGGCAGCTCAAAACAGTCCAGTTTCATAGCTCTATGTCTTTATTTACACATTTATTGAGCATAAAAATGGGCTGAGTCTTGTTCCTTAACTTGTTAAAGACTTCTACCTGGGCTCTGTTGATCTCTCACTATGGTTTGGAATGGCTTGAGAATTTCAGAATCAAGGTGTGCTAGCTCATGGGCAATACAGCTGCCATAGCTGCTTAGGATTTTGTGATTGATTTTATCTGCTCTTTCTTTCTCATCTAGGAGCTAGATGTCATTGATCCTCCCTTAAGTTTTGGGAAATGTAAAGACCAGAGGAGACAGGGAACTGGTCCATATATGATTAGACTTATATGATTAGACTCTCACCCTGGGATAAGAGAATCTCCAGAGCTGCTAAAGAGAAATAAATCATTCAGGAGAGACCCTTATCAGTGCTCTGGTGATGCCTTCAATCTCTTTAAAAGATTATATAAATTAAGCATTTCTGAGTGGGCTTAATTACTCAAGAATGTAAAAATGCATCATATTGATGGGAATGCATACATAGGCCTTTCACAACAAAATATCCTAACCAATGTAGCAACACAAGTTCTTTTCTTATCATACATAATTTGCACTTCTTTTTGAAGTGTCACAGACTCTTCAAATAGGATAGAGAATGTCCTTGCTTTGTCACCTATTTACAATGCATTACCGAAATAGCAGATATAGCTCTGAAATCCCTGAGACTGATCACAAAATTGAGCCCAGATGTTTTATTAGATTATGAACTTTACCAGCTAGAGAATCAAACACATATTTTACAAGAAAAGCAACCACCCCTAAAAACACATGTGTAAATAAATCTGCAGGTGTTTGTAAAACTTTCAAATGAAAGGAAAGCTGTGGTTCTGTGTGAAGTATTTTAGAATCAGAATTTCAGATTTTAGCACTCACCATTCACTTTTGTCCTTTTTAGGTGTTCCAGTCATATCCTAACTAGTCTGTTGACAGTTTTGTAGATAAGAGAGCCACCCATTGGTTCACTTCAATAGATGCATGTAGAAATGAAGCTTGCCCAAGGTGCTTGCTTAATTTAGGAGGTTATTTGATAAATTCAAGCTAAACTGTGTTTGAAGTTTCTAATCTTAGCATGCATCTGGAGTCTCAGTTTCAGTAATCAGCTTTGTCGTTTCTGTCATATATTGGTACTGCACTTTCTTAGTAAAAACAAGAAAAAAATTATGAAGAATTAAACTTATCAACACAGTACCACTTGCTCAAAGTTCATACAACTACTGAGGAAGGTGGTACATGTTTTCAGTAGTGTACCCCTAAAGAATTGATGTAGCTACAAAGCTGTCTGACTGCATTAGGTTTACTCTGGTCATCTTGCCCTCAGTTCTGCTTATGTAGCTTTTATCTCCCAACTTTTTTCCTGAACAAGTATGTTTGCTCACACAGGGACCACCTTTAATATTTTATTTACACAGCACATGCATCACACCTCATAATGCACTCCACCTGCCTGTGTTGTATGCCAACAGGATCACCATTAATTCCACATCATGTTAGCAGAATATTCAGCTAGCTCTGAAGACCTTTGCACCTCCAGAGCAGATATAGCTGCTGATTTTTATCTACACCTCAGGTATAACACCATCTCGAGCCAATATACACACAAAATACGTAAAAATTAATGTGTACTTGATCCTGGTGTTGGCAGCAAAGAGGTAGCTCCTCTTCATTCTTATTTGGAAACTTTCAGCTAGATATCAATCCATGCTCCAACATAAGCTTCCCAGAGTTTCTGTAAGAATTTTGTTAACCACAGACTGGTCCTTGGTTCCCTATTCATAGTTTTGCCTCGTCTTGCAACCACTCATACAGGCAGTACCATTCATTGAGTATATTCATTTCAGTGCTGGCAGGATCATGACACTGGTTTTGTGAACTCCTCAATGTGTGGAATGTGTATTGTTTTTTGTTCCCCACCCCTGAAACAGACTCTATACCAATGAATACATGTATGCACCTCACAGACATTATCCAGGTTTTCCATAGGTTCATTTCACTCTACTTAATTGATTGTCACACACAAATAAAACAGTTATTTGGGAAAGGATTTAGCTTACCAAGTCTGGGTAATTTTACCCACTGGAGATGCTGCTATTTGGTACCTCAGGACACAAACAAAACAGACAAAGGGACAACAAAAGACAGGCAGGTTACCTTGAAGCATCATATCTGACACTGAGTGCCTATCAGTAGCTAACTGAACCAAGCCAGGCTCCTAACCACTTGGTGCTGTTAGTAGAATTCATCAGCTGAACAAAGAAAATGTGTGCTTGTGGAGAACTAAATAGCTCTTTGGATGACATGAGCTGGATCATGAGTGGTGAGAGGTGAGTATCAGACATCTACTTTCAGACATCTATACTCAAAATCTTCATCTGTGATTTGAGTCTGTTTCCTGAAGCTTCTTCTCTTCATGCTCTACATCTGCATTAGATAAATATGATTATAATATAATAAATTAGATGCACTTTACATAATTGAGTTGTTCATGCAGTATGCCATCAACTATATACCCTCTTCATGAATTCCAAATGTAGACTATCTCTTTCAAAGGAAAGACCAAAATAATTTTGAGATATTTTATTAGATTTTATTATATGTTGATGTCTGTCAACTCCGGTGATTAGAGTACTCAATTATAGTGTTTTTACCAGGTCAGGTGAGATCCTTCCCTTTTGTCCTACATTTGGAGCATACTCAGATGTCATATCCAGCAAATATGCTGAAGAAGACAGAACCTAGAAACTTAGTGACCATCCACAGTCTAGAGTTCGTGATTTCTACAACTGAGACACTGTAAAGGATCAGGTAGAGTCAAAACAAGCTGACTGATTTTGAAAGTTGTAATAAGATGCAGAAGGGATGCTTGTGTGGCATTTACTGATGTGGGAAGGATAGCCAACTTGATGAAAGAGTTGTAAAATACAAAAGGAGGCAGTGGTATCTTAAACTACTGCTGCAACATCTAAAAAAGCAAGACTGATTATAGTTTGCAGTTCTAACCAGACCAGGGCATGAACCATCTTTTTTATTGTACAACAGCCAATACAAAAGCAGACTTGTCCCCCAGCATGATTCCTAGTACCTCTCACCAACACAGTGCGTGGCGTTTTGGTGCAAGGAATAGCCTGGGCTACCTTGATAAATGTTCTATAAAAGTTTTCTTTGGCTACTATCATGACTTTATTGCCTTCCAATTTCTTCCGTTTTTCTGGGACTGCTTGCTTCATTTTCTCAGACATTTCTCCATCCACTGATTGGATGGATTGTGAATCAGAGATCATACAATCACAGAATCATGAAATCATTAAAGTTGCTAAAAATTCTAAGATCACCAAGTCCAACTGTCAGTCCATCACCACCACACCCACTAACCATGTCCTTCAGTGCCACATCTACATATTTCTGGAACACCTCCACTACTGTAGCCATTTCCAATGCCTAACCACTCTTTCAGAGAAGAAACTTTTCCTAGTAACCAGTGTGAACATACTCAGGTTAAAATGATTATATATTTGCTAACTCGTTTATACATCTATTTATTTAGTTAGTTTTCACCAGTGACACATAAAGTACTGACAAAGAACTAGAGGAAAATCATGGACTGAGGAGGATGAAGAAGGGAAGAAGCAGAACTGTTCTGTCAGATCTATAACCACTAGTTATATCCTGCTCTTGGTCTGTTTTCACCTAATCCAAAACAGACAACAGCCAGTGCCTTTTTTTGTTTGTTTCATTTCATTATTTAAACTCAAAATTTTCATACGTCTCTGCACTTGCCAAAGAGGAGGGCTGTAAACAGGCTGGAAAAGCCCCGCCTGCTCCAGGACTTATAATTTGTAATAGCTCTGGTATGTTTGTGTTTGGGGATTAATTTTACAAAGCAAAACCAGCGCATGCTTTTTGTGTTTGTGTTTACTACTCCCTTGGCAAGCATTTTTCCCCACAGTAAGTGCCTGAAGCAAACTAATACATCTATATTCCTACCAGTAATTTCAGCCGCCCTGGTAAAGCCTCACATGTGTGTCACACACAGAGTTTGTGCTGAGCGGAGAAGTCTCTGTGGTTTTGGTTGGGTCCCCTTCTTCCAGCTTTTTGCTGATGCTCAGCATTACACTGAGGTGCAAACCCTTGCTGTGGCACACACCAGCCCACGAGTGCTGCTGGATGCGTCTCCTGACTCAGCAGCACTCAGCAGCACGGCGGGGCAGATGCCCAGCTTTGTGGTCACACACCCTGCACCGTGACTCAGGCAGAGGGAAAGGTTCCTTTGCAGCCTGAACACTGGTGTTTACAGCCTGCCAAGCAGGCAATAGTGCTCAGAGAGCAGATCATAAACAAAAAAATGCCATCCAGCATTGGGCCAAGCAGGCCTCCTAATAGCATAGTGCTGTGTTTCAAAGTATGAGAGTATGTGGTGAATAATAAAAACAACTTACACTGATCATATTATCCATCTCTCAGCTATAAATATTTTCCTACAGTAGCCAACACCACAGCCTTAAAGTACTGTGCAGTAAACTGGAATTGCAGAGCAATTCTGCCACTGGGCTTTGCCAGTGACCCTAGTTTCTCTTTAAGCAGACTTTAAGCAGTGAAGAAAACTTACTGTATTTTTATTTGGGAAAGTCTGGACTGTTTTATTTTTACAGCCATTTGAAAGTTTTCAGTTGCTACTTGTACAAAAACAGCTTTCATTAGCTATGCTGAAGATCTTGGTATATTGGGTAATGTCCGTACATTGCAAATAAGAGCCCATTATGCCAAGAATGCAATAAAGAGGCTATAAAGACTGGCTACATATGAGAAGACAACTGGTGAAAGAGAGAAGGATAGTGAATCAACAAACTAGCAGCATGAAAACAGTAAAGCAACAGTCACAAGGAGGCTCTCACAGTTACTGTAGAAAATGTTTATCTGACAAGCAGTGTACCCACAGTACTACTGAAATAGGTTGCTTTGAGGGGAACTGCCTGACTGCATCACCACAATTTGTTTGAAAACAAAGCAACTCTCCTCTTTTGCCCTCTAAAAATTATTTATTCACATAGTTTGTGGGTTTGGGGAACCAATGTTGTTTGCAAATTGGACTTCCTTCAGTCAGAAAATAGTAATACATATGGAGAGGCTGAAAAAGAATACTTTGGTGCTAGAAGCAAAATGTCATTTCAGAAAGTTAAGGAAGGAGCAAAGATTTTATCCTTTGTGGGTGGATTCAATAGTCCAGTGATCAAGACATGTAGCTAAAATGCAGGACTTTTTATCTTGGATGAGAACAAAACCCAGATGTCTGGCTACTTTGTTGATACTTAATCATAATTTTATAGGTATCTTCAAGCTTTTGTCCAGTGAGAGTGGAATTCTCTACTAAGAATTCATCTGCACCAACAGGGACTTCAGAGAGACATTTGGTCCAAATTCTTTGCAGTCTGCTGATTTACACTGTTCCTTCTTAGAGTACTCTTCTACTTTGAGGTTTTCAGTCTAATGATTGCAAAGCACCTAGAACAGAGGGACAGCTTTTCTATGCCTAAAATGGTCAAGCAGAGCATTGGTTGATGGGTTGCCTTGCAGTCCCAGCAGGCCTTAAGGATTTAAATTAGTTGCAGGTGCTGACAACGGGCAGATTCACTCTAGCTATGGCCTGGCTCTGTTGAAATTTTGGCTTGTTTCTCCAAAGCCTTGGAATCAGTCACTTCCTTTCATCTAGCTGCTCTTCTCTGAACTCCACACACTCTGCACAGCCCTGGCCATTCTCAAAAAGGCAGTGCTTCACTGAAGACTGTTTTTGGAGATATCCTTTAGGGTAGGGTCAGGATCAGCATTTTTAGTTCTAAGAGATATAAAAAGAAACAGAGAGATGCTAGAAAATGCCAAGAGAGTCCCTCACCATGCTTTTCTCAATTAATGCTCACCATGTACAGCGCTGCAAACTGTGCAGATAGTAAGGCTGCTGCATTGTTTTCCTTCTAAATTATTCGCTTTCCACTATAAACATGATGAGGTCACTGCCTAGTTTTGTGGTTTACATTAAGATCCCTTCCTTCCGTTCCTATATTAGACTCCTTAAGGCATGTAGGCACACATCTGGGCCTGCAGCCTGCCAGTGCCCATGTCCCCCTTTCATTTAGCCAGCCGTGAGTGGGCACACATCCCTCCGTGGTTGTGGCCACAATGCCATGGGTTTTCTCCACAAGTGCTATCAAATTCCTCTGACTGCTCTATGAGCCTGAACAGATCCGAGGTGGAAAGTTAAATGATCTTTAGCAGTGGCAAGTTATTCACAGATCAGTCAATTACACTGCAGTAAGAAATTTCTGAGCTCCCACAGGCTTCCCTGCTGCACGTACATTACTGGCAGATTAAAATATCACAGCCCACAGCCAGAAAGCAAGGTTTTGAGGCATACTGGACCTATTCCCTATGTTCTCAGATGAGAGTGCCAATCACTGTAGTATCTAAGTACTAGTTGTCCTTATGAACAGTCTGTGTCACGTAAAGAGGGATCCATCTCACTTAACTTCATCTTCTTAAAGACTGCCTAGTCTTCCTTGTTCATTTGGATCCCTCTGCAGATACAGAAGAAAGAAAAATATATAAAAAAATGTATCCATAGACTTAACCTTTTTTTTTTTTTTTTTTTTTTTTTTTTTCTCTTATTTTGTAGTGGAAGTCAAGAAAAGCTGTTGTACATGATCTGCTTTGGTTACACAGCTTCCATATTTCTTAATGAAGGCAAAAGAAGAACTCAGAGAAGAAGGTATCTGTGATGCAAATAGTTTAAGAGTCTTTTTATTCTGATACATTCTTGCCTTGAGAACCAGCATTACAAGGTACTATGAAGAGTGAGATTTTTGATATGATGCATTTAACAGATCAGAAACAGAATGTGTGAGATCAAATGGGTAGAACCAAATCTTAAGGGAAATTCAGGCTAGAAATTCACATGGGCATGCATTTGTAGCAGCATAAGGAGTTAACCACTACAGCAGCTCACTGAAAGATGTGATAATTTATGTAACCTGTGAAATATTTAGCATATGAATAATGTCTAAGAAATATGTATTTTGTAGCTGACATAGAAATTATACATACAGTGGAGGAGTGACTGAGGGAGCTTCATTGCTCTGTACAGTCCAGATAATCCCGTTTGAACAAACAGTCGTCCTTACTAAACTTATCTTATAAAATTCCTAAAGTATACAGCATCCAACCACGGCAGTCAGAGTGGGAGCAAGCTTCAAACTTCATCAAATTAGAAATCCAAGCATTTTGGAGGAGAGAAGTGTTTGATATAGCTTTTCTATCAAGTTGGATATTGGTGGTATTGCATACCTTATTTTCTATATGGTCTTTCACAATTGTGCCCTCATTTTAACGGAAAAAAAGCATTTTTGTGGCAATGACAAAAACGTTGCTCAAGTTACAAGCACAGTGGAGCCTGGTGATTTTTTTCCCTTTATTCCCTTTACTAACCCCCAACAAATCTGAGCATACTGAAGGATCAGGAGGATCCCATGAGGAAGATGACTGCAGTGACAGCTGCAATACAAACTAGTGCTATACTTTGATCCAGAGACAGTTGAAAAATGGGATATAAGCTGTTTAGTGGAGACTAAGTGACAGATAAACCCTTTATTCTGAGCATAACCTTTCTAAAAATATTTGTATGCTCACTATGTACAAGTTCCTCTCCGAACATAAGAAGATGCAAAACTTTTTGTCTAAAGACTTACAGCCACTGTCAGAAGGACAGAGGAACAGAAATATACCATGCATTGGACTCTTGTTTTGTCCTTGAAGCTGGTGTTGTTATCTCCTTATTCTGGCCTTTGCCAACTGCCTGCAGTTGTGCCTAAACATCTGCTTTTGGTGTGTCCCTGTCAATGGAGGCCCTGAAGCTTCTCTTGTTCCTGGTGTTTCCTGTGGTGTATTGCTGCAGACCCGGAGATGCAATGCTCCCTGTGACACAATTCCTGGATGATCCCCTGACAGAGCCTTCCATGCCTGGAGCACTCCCAGCTATTGGATGGAGCAGATGGCCAGGAGTCAAGAAATCTGCATCTGATGGAAGATGCTCACCAAATGTTGTGACCAAAAGATTTCATATTTAGCTTTCTATAGGAATAGAATAGGACTGCAACATTTCCGAACAGCTACAGTTACCACTGCATAATGCCAGCCAGTATTCAGAAGCCGTGCCAGGAAATTCTCTACTTTGCTACGCTCCTTTATTAATAGCCTTTTGCCAAGCTGCCCTCAGGGATAAAATTATTATGTAGTGGTTATATGTCTGCTAGAGGAGGAATACTTTATTTTGCCTTCTAACCACAGTCTGACTTGAATTCAAATACAAACACTAGAAGATACCTGGGTTGCATTATAGATGCATCTGGCTAGCTTTCCTGGCCCTACAAAAGACCACAGACAAGGCTGAGATTGATTTATTGATGTCATCTCCCTCCTACAGCTTACACAAGCAGTGGCAACAAACTTCAGCATGCACATCTGCATCTTGATATCTGTGGCCGTTTCCCAACAAATGTGCAATTTCATTTTTTTTCTTCCCACAAAAATACATTGTTATCTGATGTATACCAAGAAACTCTTAGGTCACTCACATGTCTTTAGCCTTCCAGACCTACTCACAAAAGCAGAATTACCAGTGTTCTGCCAGTACATCCTGAAACAGAACAGGAATATCTAAACGAGATAGAAATATTGTTTTATATACTGAATGAGTGACCTGAGTTTGTTTTACTGCTGAGTTCTTTTCTGTAATGATCTACTTTTAAAAAGTAGGTCTGAATCTAACTTAAATTATTGTAGTTAAATATTTAATGGTCATTTCCATGATTGTTAAAAAAAAAAAAAAAAGCAACACAACAACAAAACACAAAAATTAACAAAACAATCAACAAAACATAAAACAGAAGATTTCCCTCCTGTATTAAAACCTGAGATTCTAAAATGTAATGGCTAAGACTACAAGATATAGCTAGAGTGGAAGTCTAGATGAGGTCTCAGAAGTCTCATGACATATGCTAACTATGAAGGTTGCTTCAAAAGTAAAGCCTCCTATTTTGGCCTGCAATGTCAGAGCTTGGTCTTAGTGATATTGCAGTAGAGACTGAACCTTCCATTACATTTTGTTGCTGTGTGGCGGATGACAGCAGAGGGGCAGTCTGATAAAATGTCATCTGACATGGGAGTACGTATGAAGCAAAAGTGTGTCATCAAATTTCTCAGTGCAGAAAAAAATTGCACCCATTGACATTCATTGATGCTTGCTGAATGTTTGTGGATACCAAACAGTGGATGTGAACGTAGGGAGGCCATGGATGATACATTTCAGTAGTGAAAGATAAGCCACATTCTGGAAGGCTCTGCAGATTTTTAAAAGCATGGCATACAGGCAGTTGACCATAGCTGGCAAAAATGTTTAATTAATACTGATTATTGTGTTGAAAAATAGTGTTTTGTAGCTGAGAATTTGATCTATCAAATGGTGCTATTGCACTCTTTGTATATGTTTTACTTCACATGGAAATAAATAGGAGATATTACTTTTGGAGTGACTGACCTAGATTGTGTAAAATCTTTGGCTCTTGAGAACTGCAGTCTTGAAAAATCCACACTTTGTGTAACTACCTTGGTCAGGTACAAAAGCATTGCAAAATATGAAAGCTATATTCACATTTATTTATTTTATTTCAACTATATTAAAGTAAAGCATCTGTAATGCATTAGGTATTTTTTTCCTTATTGTTATGATGCTATAAGAGGTGACTAAAGTTACATCTACTCTGTTAATTGATTTATCTCTTTTCACTTAGATTCTTGCAATGCTAACATCCAAACGCTCCATATGAGCGTGCAAATACTCATAGAATCATAGAATCATAGAAACACAAGGTTGGAAACAACCTGCAAGATCATCTAGTCCAACTGCCCTCCCATTACCATTGCTACCACAAGCACTAAACCATATCTCACAGCTCCTCATCCAGACACCTCTTGAACACTGCCAGGGACGGTGACTCCACCACCTCCCTGGGCAGGCCATTCCAGTGCCTAACCACTCTCTGAGAGAAAACATTCTTCCTCATGTCTAACCATAACCTCCTCTGGTACAATTTGTGTCCATTTCCTCGGGTCCTGTTTGTTGCCTGGGAGAAGAGGCCAAATCCCTCTTCACCACAACCTTCCTTCAGGAGGTTGTAGAGTGCAATGAGGTCTCCCCTAAGCCTCCTCTTCTCCAGACTGAACAATTCCAGCTCCCTCAGCTGTTCCTCATAAGACTTGTGTTCCAGACCCCTCACCAGTTTTGTTGCCCTTCTCTGGATACATTCCCGGGCCTCAATGTCTTTCATGTAGTGAGGGGCCCAAAACTGAACACAGTACTCAAGGTGCAGCCTCACCAGTGCTGAGTAGAGGGGGATGATCACCTCCCTGCTCCTGCTGGCCGCATTATTTCTAATGCAAGCCCGGATGCCGTTGGCCCTCTTGGCCACCTGGGCACACTGTGGGCTCATGTTCAGCCGAGCATCAACCAACACTCCCAGGTTGGTGCTGCATGGGGTTACTGTGGCCAAAGAGCAGGACCTGGCACTTGGCCTTGTTGAACCTCATCCCATTCACCTCAGCCCAGTGATCCAGCTTATCTAGATCCCTCTGAAAGGCCTGCCTACACTCAGGCAAATTGACACTACCTCCCGACTTGGTGTCATCTGCAAACTTACTAAGGGTACATTTTATCCCCTCATCTAGGTCATCAATAAAGATATTAAACAAGATGGGCCCCAGTACCAACACCTGGGGGACACCACTTGAAATGGGTTGCCAGCTAGACTTAACTCCACTGACCACTGCCCATTGGGCACAGCCCTCTAGCCAATTCCTTACCCAAAGTAGGGTATGTCTGTCCAGGCCATGGGCAGCCAGTTTCCCCAGGAAAGTACTGTGAGAGACCATGTCAAAGGCTCTGTTGAAGTCTAGGTAGAATACATCAACAGCTTTTCCCTCATTTACCAGTCCAGTCACCCAGTTGCAGAAGGAAATGAGGTTGATCAAGCATGATCTGCTTTTCATGAACCTCTGCTGGCTGGGCCTGATCCCCTGAATGCCAGGCAAGTGCCATGTGATCTCACCCAAGATGATTTGCTCCATTACTTTCCCTCATACTGAGGTCAGGCTGACAGGCCTGTAGTTCCCTAAATCCTCTTTATGGCCCTTCCTGTAGATGGGAGTAACATCAGCAAGCCTCCAATCCCCTGGGACCTCTCCAGATAAACAGGAGCACTGGTAGATGGCTGAGAGCAGCTCAGCAATCACCCCGGCAGCTCCCTCAGCACCCTAGGATGGAGCCTGTCAGGTCCCATGGACTTGTGACAGTCCAGATGGAGGAGGAGCTCTCTGACTGTCTCCACCTGAATCACCGGGGGTGTATTCTGCATAGCATCCCAGACTTCCAGATCAGGGCATAAAGTGAACTGAGGATAACTGGTCTGTCTATTAAAGGCAGATATAAAGAAGGGGTTGAGAACCTCAGCCTTCTCCTTATCCTCAGTGGTCACATTCCCTGCTGCATCAAGTAAAGGATGGAAATTCTCCTTGGTTCTTCTCTTACCATTGATATATTTGTAAAAGGATTTCTTATTCTCTTTTACTGCAATCTGCAGTAAAAGCCAATCTGAGCCAATCTGAGTTCAAGTTGGGCTTTTGTCTTCCTAACTTCCTCCCTACATACTTTAGCAACTTCCTTGTAATCTCCCCAAGTAGCCTGTCCTTTCTTCCAGAGGATAGAGGTCTTCTTCCCTTACAGCTTGCCTTATGGCATTCAGGGACAGCCTGTTTTTGTGCCTTTAAGATTTCCATCTTGAGAAGTGTCCAGGCTTCCTGGACCCTTTTACCATTAAGGAGCAACTCCCAAAGGACCCATGCTACAAGCGTCCTGAACAGGTCAAAGTCCACCCACTTGAAGTTCAAGATATTTGTTTTGCTAGTCACCCTTCTGACATCTCAAAAATAGAGAATTCTACAATTTCATGGTTGCTCTGCCTAAGACAGTTCCCAACTTTCACATCTCCCACCAGTCCTTCTCTGTTAGTGAAGAGCAGGTCTAGTAGGGTACCACCCGGTAGGCTCTTGTACCTACCAGCTGTGTAAGGAAGCTATCTTCTATACACTCTAGAGACCTCTTGGACTGCTTCCTCTGTGCTCTATTATATTTCCAACATATATATCAGGGAAGTTGAAGTCTCCCATAAGAACGAGTGAATGAGTCAAGTTTTCCTAGTGAGGAAACCTAAAGATTAAAGGATGATAAGTACCAGGGTACATACTCCACATATTCTACCTGGATCAGATGTAATTTTTCAGCCTGCTCATGTAAGGAGCCCCCTTGCACTCCCCCAGATCAGACAGAATTATGGAATGTGCTAAAAAGTCTTATGTTTTGCCAAGAGAGAATCAGATATTTCTTGTATTATCATTGCTATTGGTTGCTTATGCATGGCTTTTGACAAGCAGTGTTGTTCCAGTCTTATTACACTGAAGGACTATGAGAATAGATGGACACAATTGAGTTCAAAGAATTTGGCCATGAGAAGTCTTTGGAATGACTAACATTTGGACATCAGCTCGGAGAAAGTGACCTTTGAAACTTCTTGTTTTTATATGTAGTTATACCATGCTCTGGTAGAGAATACAGTCCATAGATAGAGAAAGGAATATGATTTAGAAGCATATTCTTCTTTCCTCCTCCATCATGCACAACACAAAATGTGCAGCAGTTTAAGGAATGAAAAGCCCAAAAAACCTCAACTATATCTAATATATGGGCTTATAGAGGAGGATTACCATTTGTAAGTTCTGCATAAATGCATAAGATTTTCCTTTTCATGTGAGGTTATGACACATAAATTAAATGGATCTCACACGTAAAGCAGGAAACTCAAGAAGTCTGTACAAGATGTTTGAGCTCAAGAGTATTATTTTTCTGCTTTTCTGAACGAGGTAAATTAACTGTAGAATTTAGCTCTGTTTTTCTTTTTCTTTCCCCATCTTCATTTTGTGTTCTGAAACCCTAACGTAACCACAAATTTTTGAACAGTACCAAAGTAAAGGAAATAGAACAAGCAATTATATATGGAGAATAGGGCAGGCGGTGACACCAGCATGATATTGGATAGACCGTGACAGTACTAAATCGCATCAATTTCTGGGAATTTCCCTCCTTTCCTATTAAATGCACTGAGATGATGTATCTTCCTTGTTTCACTTTTCTCACATATAACTAAGAAAATGGGTACAAGGGGTGCTAGGAGTCCTTGCGATTTCTTTAAGCAGGCTTCCAGAAACCTAATAGTGATGTAATCACACAACTGTAACAAGAATGGGAACATCACCACCACAATGATCATGCTAGAGGCTCTTTGAGAATTTCCTGTGAACTTTAGATCTGAGCATATTCTTTGATATATGGAAATATTCTTATTGTTATTTTTATTCTCTTTTGAAGTTCTAGATAAAGGCTTTGCATTCTTGATACAAATATAAAAAATAATCAAATTAAGCTTTTTTTTTTGCATCAAACTGTTTAGCATCTTCACACAAGCCAAATGTCAGCAAGAGGACAGGAAAGCAGTGCTCAGTATAACTAGGTGTAACTTCAGCATATTGGATGCTTGTTTATTAGGAAAGCAAGATGACTTCTGGACTTTGATATTGCTCAACTGGGTGTTGGGAAATAGATATCTGAGAGGATATGAGATAGAGTATCTGTATATATAGCTACTAAGACATAAAATAAGATAAAATAATAAAATATCAGACAATTTTATTTGTCAAAATTTCTTTTAATTAGAATATAATTGCTAATATGTTCTTCTAGATTGTTTGAAATGAAATTTTAAGTAAACTGTGTAAACTCGTGGATCACTGATCCCATTACACAGTGTATTGAGCTAGGAATTTTTCAAAAAAAAATTAAGGAACTGAAGGAACTGAAGGAAAACATAAGTATAGTAACAAACAAACAAAACAAACAAACAGAAAAAACAAATTGAGTTTTTTCTCTATTTGTCTCATCTCTTTCTATTGCACAGATACACACTGATTTCAAGTTTTCAGTTCTTGTGTTTTGTTTTTGCATGACTCTAGCTTTAAGCACCTAGAATATTTCATAAAGGGCAATAAATAATGAAATCTTTCCCTTATGTTAAATAAGATTTTGTACATATCACTGCAAATACTGTAGAAACTTATCAGATATGACAGTGATTTGGCCCCAAAGAGTGCTGGCAAAAACCTAAATTAACATATCCCAAACCACAATCCCAGACAAAATTAACTCAGGGAATAGGATTTATAGAAGCTTCCAGAGATGCAGTTGGGAGGAAAACTTCATATTTCTGAATAATATCAGAGTAATGTCACTTGGAATAGCTACTGCTGCCCATCTTCGTGGAATATAGTCTGTAAACAAAAAGTAAAGCTAATGAAAAATAAAAATAAATATTGTTAATATGAAAATGCACCTATGGGGAATTAAAGTGAAATAATTCATTTTATTTAGATTTTTAACATCACTGGAGGCTTAATACCTGTATTCCTATATGCACTAGAGAGTTTGCAACATTACCAAATATAACCAGGGGACCTCAAGAGAATCATTTCCCAGAAGACAAGTCAGTGGAAATCCATAATTATTAAAACTGGCCTAATTCCTGCTGCCTTTTTTAGACCAATAGAGTAATCGCCATGAATGCAATTTAGGAGCAATTAAATCAGTGAATACTGCTGCAGCAATTAATTTCAGTCACAAGAAAGGATGAAAGAAATATTTTACTTGATCCTTTTTCATTTGATCCTTTTTGAAGCTTAAGCCCTTCTTTTATCCTGTTCTACTTTTTCCCAAAGTTTTTTTAAGATTGCTTTCTTGTCTGAAAAAGCAGATTGCTTTTCTGTTTTTCCTATCCTTTCCAGTTGGCAGCAGACAAGAAAGAAACCCAGACAAAACCAGCCTCACCATGTTTTTGATTGAACTGATTTTCCCCAATCAAAACAACAGTTATTTGAAAGGCCAGCCTATGCATATGTTAAAGTTATTATTTTTCATCATGTGACTAAAAAGAGTACATTACTTCCTCGGTCTGTGGAGGTGCATCTGTAGTAATAAACAGAGTAGGTCCAAGGTCTGTCTCATAGCAACACATACTGTTCCATTTTTTACATACTACTTGATAGATAGTAGGTTTATGTAAGTTTGCAGTCTCCCAGAAACACCTTGACAATGATTCATATGAGCCAGAGCTGCTCCTAACTGAATGAGTAAAATAAAATTATTTTTTGAGAGTGGAGAGCTATATCTGTTTGTGTGATGCCTACTGCATCATGGTTCTTAATCTTCCAGCATCTCTCCAGATAACGTTCATAGATAAGGTAGGCCAACATCTTGGGACCTTGAGGTTCTGATCTTACAGCTTGAAGCCCTCAGTTCATCAGTTTGCATTTTGCAGGACTGCCTCAGCATTGTAATGGATGGAGGCAACAATGAGAAAGAATGACAAAAGAGAGCTGATATATAACAAAGGTGGAAGAAAGAGGTAAATATCAACTAATGCAGTGTTGCTATTTTCATGTACTGGTGCATCTAAGTAGCTACATAACTTTCTCTGCCTTGCATCACTACTGGCGAGATATCTGAGCAGAAGGTAATTAGAAACTCCATTACTAGAATAAAGTTATTACTTTGTTTTTCCGTTGTACAGATTGCTAAAAGACTCAACGGTTATAACAGGTTATCCAGGTCTTTCTATAACAACATAAGGAGCTAAGAAAGCAGGAATGAACAAAAAGCTCTGTGCCAGTGCATATTAAATTATCCCATGTAACTTCTACCCTTCCAGTCTTTGCTCCATGTATATCCAGTTTAAATGTCATATACAGAAGGGAAAATTGCAATCTTTCTGAACTTACACACTGTATCTTTTTTTTTTTCCCTTTTTTCTTTTTTCCTCTCCTGCTTTCACTGAATTTTTACCCAGGGAAGGATAGATCAGAATTATATGCAGAGTTATATCCTAGGGTCTGCTTGACATGAACCTTTTAAATATTTTTATTTAATTCTGAGCACCTGGCATTTCTGGGAATTCAGTTCCACATTTCTTCCCTATCAATTCTCTTTAGATTTTACAAGAACGAAGTTAATAAATTCCATGGCACCAAACACAGAAACAATTGGAAGCTGTTTTCCAATCCAGAGCTAGACAGCCTTGTGTCTTTGTCCATATCACAAATTCCTAGTGACTGGATTCTCTCTCTGCATGGACATAAAATAGTCTATTATTTGTATTTGAACCACTTTCCTTAATATTATTAGAGTAGGTAGGCACTTATTTTAGAAATCAGATGGCTTGTTAACACAGTATATATGGCACAATATAAGCAATGAAATTTAGGAGAACAGAATTTGAAAGATTTTAAAATGAGGACTTATAAAGTTAAAGAGAAAAATAAAATGTCAACTTGTGCTCTTAATAAAGTCATCTTATGAAACACACCTCTCAGAAGGAGAATTAGCTAGTATTCTGCTGTATCTCAACACCATCACTGAATGACAGCTTTATTAACCATTTTCTGCTTTACCAAGCAGTATGACATAATTCCTTTTCTGCATACATTGCAGTAAAATTAATGCTTCCTATTTATTTCTGTGGAAAGTGCAACAGATACAAAGAGCACAATAACTCTGTGTGATAGCACAGATTGTCAGCTACAAAACAATATTATTCAACATAGTCTCCACTATTAACAATGCATTTTTGCCAGCAATGAACAAAAGGCAGCATGCTATGCTCGTAAATATCTGCACCAGTTAAGGTGACTCATGTCTTCACTGATGAAATGCAGTACCCACCCCCTCACTGTGCTTACATCCACTGTTTGGTCTTTAGATGTTCAGCAAGTATCAAGGAATGTCAGTTTTCCTGCAGAGAGGAATTCACCGACACACCTTTGCTTCATCTGCGCTTGCATGTCAACATCATTTTGTCAGGCTGCCCCTCTGCTGCCATCTTTTGTGTGGCAACAAGATGTAATAGAATGCTGTGGAGAAAGGTTCAACCTCTTCTTCCATACTGTTAACATTGACATTGTAAGTCAACATAATAAAATAGGAGGCATTGCTTTTAGAGCAGCCCTTGTAGACTTTCTCTGTTGCTTAGTAATGCTTAATTGAGCCTGAAAGAGGTAAATTTGTGTCATCAAAGCTGGGCCCTACGTATCTTCACAAAGACTAAATTTATAGAAGAGCCTTCTAAATCCTAATCTGACTCAAGACAGAATCACAGAATCACAGAATCACAGAATGACCAGGGTTGGAAGGGATCTCAAGGATCATGAATCTTCAACCCCCCTGACACGTGCAGGGCCACAACCTCCCCATTTAATACCAGACCAGGCTGTCCAGGGCCCCATCCATTCTGACCTTGAACAACTCTAGGGACAGGGCATCCAAACCTCTCTGGGCAGCCTGTTCCAGCACCTCACCACTCTCTCTTTCATAAACGCGGAAGAATGAATCCTTCAAGAGTTAATGCAGAAATGACAGGAAGGTGCATCACATTTTGAAAAGTTAGATATGGGAGAAAAGCAAATTAAGCAAAAGTGTGTAGTTAATTAGAGAGCATGAATATGCAAACCAAAGATTGGCATATTTTCTTTAACATCCCTCATTTATGCTGCTTAATATGTTCACCAGGATGGTGCACTGTTCTCAAACAGCATGAAAATGGAAAAGCAACTCTTGCAGAATTTGGCTATTAAACCAAATAATATTCTTTAAAATATTTGCTCTTTTCCAGCAGTCTGGTCTGAGTTCATCACTAGAGCTTCATATTTAATGAGTCCAATAACATAGCTACTTCTAGAAAATTATTCAGACTATCTGAAGACAGGTTTTGAGAACATATAGGATGAACCTCACAATCAAGATCCCTTTTTCTTTTCCTATTGAGCTATTGAATGAATGTATCCTTCTGTATGCATAAATTTTAATGCTGAACCTTAATAAACTTAATCTCAGCCTTCATGTAGATTAAAAATAAATTATTTTTTATTCTGGCAATGTTTAGGATCAATTAAAAATATACTCTTCCCCCACAATTTTTTTTATATTCAAAACTCTCCTGGTTAAAACTTTATATGAGTGCCTCTAAAAAAAAAATCTGTACTCCTGCAAGCACTCTTCTTACATTTAGTGATTTCTTATTCATCTGAAAAATCTTCAGAAGCTGGGCAATTCTGATCCAGGTATGGACTAAATACTATGAGCAATAGACAGTCAATGAAATATCTGTGCTTCTAAATTACTGAATTTATTTTAATATCTTTTTCCTTGTTTTTCTTTTTTTTTAATAAAATATCAGTGAGGCTGATAATATGGCATATGAGAAGTCTATGTTTTTTCAGTATCCATTTGTTCACATTCTGAAACATCAGCTAATCAACTGCTTATTATTCTAATTTCTGTAGAATATATTCACGTAGAATATACTTGCAGAGATTCCTTAGACCATATTATTGCAATGCTATTTTAGAATGATAACATAATCAGACATAAATTCTATTTTACTCCAACTGAAATATACTTTCTGATAAGTTTTACACCTTAGCATCTTTACAGAAGCTGAGTTACAAGATGAGTTTATTCTACTGAAAAGAACTTCATATACAAGGGGATGCTTTAAAAAATATAGGAAATCGAGTATCAAACAGTAAAATCTTTTATGCTTTCTTGTGTTTCACATCATTAGGATGCCATGGAAAAAAACAAGAGAGTAAACTGAGCTTTCAGTATTGTTATTTTCATTCTTGATTATGGAACAAAAAATCAATGTTAAGTAACTAGAAATGATTGACAGATTTGTAGCTCAACTCTTGTGCTTTTCACATAAAGCTGTGAAAGTGGACTACTTAGTTTACTTTTATGTCATCTTTCATTTTACAAAAGCTGACACAACGTTTGATGGAGACCTTGTTAGATTTCTAAGCAAATGTTCTGTACTATCTGGGGACACCCATGGCTCAAACATAAGAATGCCAGTGTTTTTATGGCTAATATTAGCTACTACCTAAGAGACTTCTTTTTATATCCATGTGATTCAGAACTCACAATAATTTATGTAATTCAGTCAAGATACTTCTTATAAGTCCTATGTGAAAGTGTTCTGAATGCTTTGTGAGGGTTTCAATTTCCTGCATTCAAAGATCATTGCCATAATGGATAAAGACTTCCTAGGATGTGCAACATTACTCAGAATCAGCTTTATCAAAATGTTTTGAAATTAAAAACATATATTTACCTAAGAAATAATGTTCAGTAATAGAACAACAATCCATAAATCCCTCCGTACTCCTAAAAAAAATAAAAATTCATTTTAAGTTCATACTTAATGTTTTGCTCTAGTGTTACTTAGATGTCAAGAGGGGACAGCAAATAGCAGTTGGCATATCTTGGAAAGTTGCTAAAGGAAAATTGTTTTCCAAAGTTTCTAACTTTTTAATATCAAGGTTCTTTTTTGAATGAAACATCTCTCTTTCATAAAATGAAGCCTTTTTTTGTGTGTGTTGATTCTCTCATTTCCCTGTAATTTGGCAACATGGTCCCACATGGTACTGTTGAAAGTTGCTAATCACATTTCTTTCCCCTTCTCATGAATTACTAAACTATTACATTTTTGAATCTAGGCCCAGAAGGGCACTCAGTGTGTGCATCCTTTCTAAAGCACAGATACTATTACTTTGTACATATTACTGCATTTTAAAAGCTTCTTTTTTAAACAACAACAACAACTATATTCATCTTACTAAGGAGCAGAATTTCACAATTGTCTCTATAACAATTACTATACCAGTTGTTACTGTGCATTTCCCAAATTTATGTCATGAATATTTATGTTTTGTAATTGGTGTGGAATGATGATGGTCTCTATAAAGTCTAATTTCCCTAAAATATTCAACTGCCTTTACCCACAGGTTACTGTATTTCAAATGTTAAGTCTAATTTCATTTCACCAAAATGATTTGTCAGGCCTGGGAAGATGTGCATTTCAAATGGCAAACACACATATTTATATACGCCCTAAATGAACCCAAGTATAATTATACAGAAATATAACCAAATATTGGTTACTGTGAATTAGTAACAAAAGCACAGAATCTTAATTAAGAGGTGGGAATGGGATACTGCTGGCTGGTGTTATAGCTTTTCCTTGGAAGAATTATTATATGTTTAATCACAGACAAGGTTCTTGGAAAATCATTTGCCTCAAGTAAATGAAAACTGAAAGAAGTATTGAGCATACACAGGACTCCCAGCAATCTTATTTTTCCCAATGTGACCAAACAGAAATATTTATGTGCAATTAATGTAGTTGAAATAAATGTGTAGCGATACCCAATACGGCTTTAAGGCACAAGGAGAATCACTCAAGTGTAGCAACTGCATCCACTGCAGTTATCTTCTTTTTGAAACAAACTAACAAAAACAAAACAAAACAAACAAACAAACAAAAAAACCAAACATCCAAACCCCATGAATTTCTCTTCCAGAATTTACAATTTCAAAAACTATGCTGAAGACATTCAATACTTAGTCACTATTATTGTAAACAAACCCTCTTACTTAATCTTTAGTATGATTTTATTGTAACATTCATCAGTGGGAGACCAATTATCAAATCTCTTTCTGTGCAGTTTGTTTCTGAACACAGCTGAAGCAAAGTAGAGAAATCTTTACTGAAGTACTGAAGCATGTAAAATATAAAATAAAACATTAATAATATAAAAATATAAAAGCATGAAAGCACTATTGTTGGTTTAAACATGTACTTAGTACTAAAGTGGGCAAAAAGAAATCTTTAGAAAAGGGCAAACTACTATTCAACTCAAAAAAATATCTGATCTTCTGTCTTTATCACTCCTTTACAAGACCTCTTTTGCCAGAGAAAAATATCCCTCCCTTCATGCCTTGGTCATGCCATTGCTCTTTGACAGCATATACAGTTGTGAACAACTGTTTTCAAGGATGAAGCACAGGAGTAGTAAAATTTCATCAAAAATCTCTGATGAACACCACAAGAACTTGCTAGGAATTGCAGCTACTTCCATTGAACCAGACTGAAGTGTTAGTTTCTCAAAACCAAGACCCAATATCCCACGAGATTTATGTTTTTGTTGCTCTTTTTTTTGTTTGTTTGTTTATAATAAAAAAATTAAGATACATTTTGTTACTTATAACTGTATTATATATTTTATGATTGCTGCTCCAAAAGTTATGCCTGCTATTTCATTAAGTTGGTTCATGTTGTCAAAAGGCAGAAGTTGGTGTGATGGCACTAGAGATTGAACCTTCTTACCAATATTCCATTACATTCTGTTGCCATGTGACAGATGGTGGCTCAGGGGCAGTCTGACAAAATGTCATCTGAAGTGTGTATAAAGAAAAGGTGTGGAATTGAATTCTTACATGCGGAAAAATGGTACCTCCTGACATTCAACTATGCTTGCTGAATGTTTCTGGAGACATTGTGAGCACAATGAGGCAAAAAGTGGTGCATTTTAACAGTAATAATAGATACATGGGTAACTTCCACCAGTGCGGATTTTTACAAGAACAGCATGAAAGCTCATCATAGTCAAAAACGCAGAGCTAACGGTGGTGACTGTGTTCAATAATAGTGTTTTGTGGTTGAGAATCTATCTATCAAACAGTGTTACTGTGCTCTTTGTATTTGTTGTGGGCTGCATGGAAATAATAAATAGAAGGCATTTCTGTCTTAACTACCTACTTATATGCAGCCCAAGACTATTGCTCTTCACTCCATGTGGCCCAGGAAGCCAAAAGTTTAGATACCAATGTGTTAAGGCATTGTGGCACTGTGCCTGTTGTTGGTGAGATCGTGGCTCCAGCCTACAAGTCCTGTCTCTCCTCTTGCAAATAGTCCACTCCTGTTGTTCCCTAACAAAAAGCTGCAGTGGGAGGAGATAAAAAATAAAGGCTATATTGCTGTAGAGAATTGTGTGAATATTAATAGTTGTATATCTCAAGTGAAATCTTCTTATGGATCTTTATACTTGTTTTGAACTCAGAAGGAAAAGGATTTATATGGAAATATGCCAATTTTCCTTTAAACATGCTGAGTGTAGACAGCAAGGGAGCAGAAAACAGCACTTTCCTTGTACTCCAAAAACATACAACATTCTTTCAGATGCTTAGAATTAGAAGTGCAGGAAAGGTTTCAACTGAAAAATAATGATTTGCAAGGGATAATGACAGAGAAAGATAAGGTTTGGGACCTGGTTTGTGGAATGTGAGAAGAAGAATCAGCTGGGCCAAGCAAAACACACATAACTTCACATTTTTTGCTGAAAGTTATAAGGCACAATAGAGTGTTTCTGTACTTGCAGTGCAGTTTGATTCATTTCTTTGGAAGGAATGCAGAGTTGTTTTCTTTACTCTGAAGAGACAGAAACATCATATTGTCTTTTTCAACTTTTTATTAAATTTAAATTTACACATTAGCATATTTTATTTTCTTCTCTGTATCCCTTTCCTAACTGGTTACATGCTTCTGTTACTTCAGTTAAATTCAGAATTAATGAATTTTTTTTTTTAATTTGCCTAAACTTTATACAACTATTAAAATGTTGTTGGAGTGCATTTCTTATGCATTGATGATGCAAACACAATAATTCCAGTCCAGAAAAATCAGCAAAAAGATTCAAATTTTGTGTGCCGATTCAAAACTGTCTCTTCTTGACACTCAGACTGAATGAGTTTCTTTCCCTAATATTTGATACAGATTCTTTAGAGGTTAATGGAACTTCTTTGGAGAAAAAAGGAATGGATAGGCATACTTTCAAAATTTTCAGAATAGTTAGGAGAAAATAACAGTCATAACAAGATCAGTAATTTAGTGATAAAGTCTGATCATAGAACCATAGAATCACCAAGGTTGGAAAAGTCCTCTAAAGTCATCCAGTCCAACTGTTCACCTATCACCAATAGTTCCCACTAAACAATGTCCCTCAGTACAGCATTTAAGTGTTTCTTCAACACCTCCAGGGATGGTGAATCTACCACCTCTCTGGACAGTCTTTGCCAGTGCCTCACCACTCTCTTGAATAAATATTTCATAACATCCAACCTGAATCTCCCGAGGCAACATGAGGCCATTCCCTCTAGTCCTGTCTCTAGTCATGCGAGAACAGAGGCTGACCCTCACCTCACCACAACATATGTCCCTTTGCATACTTGTAGAGAGCAATAAGGTCTCCCCTGAGCTTCCTCTTGTCTAGACTAAACCATCCCAGTTTCCTCTGTTGCTCCCCATAAGACTTGTGCTACAGACCCCTCACAGCTTTTGCCACCCTTATCTGGACACACTCCAGGGCTTTAATGTCTTTCTTGTAATGAGGGGCCCAAAACTGAATGTAGTACGCGAGGTGCGGCCTCACCAGAGCTGAGTACAGGGGAACGATCACTTCCCTGCTCCTGCTGGCAACACTATTTCTGATACAAGCCAGGATGTCATTGGTCTTCTTCGCCACCTGAGCACACTGCTGGCTCATATTCAGCTGAGCATCGATCAACACTCCCAGGTCCATTTCCTCTATGCAGTCTTCCAGCCACTCTGTCCCAAGCCTGTCGTGTTGCCTTGGGTTTTTGCGGCCTAAGTGGAGGACCTGGCACTTGGTGTTGTTGGACTTCATGACACTGGCTTCAGCCCAGCTATCCAGCAGGATAGTGGAATCAATAATGGTGGAATCAAGATCAATAATGAAAGCTACATTGTTTTGACAAGACCGCTTTATAACTAGAAGTAGGAAAAAATCATTTTTTTTACAACTAGCCTATTAAGGTAGAAATCTCCTTAATAATTTTTGATCTATCAGAAAATTTTAGATCTGTGATTTAGACTGAACATAGTAACCATGTACATCTCCTAGAAATAGGCATTTAACAACTTGCCATTTCTGACAGATTTCTTATAGACAATTAGTCCTGGCAGGAACTTCAGCATATAAAAGAGAAACCAGGAAAATGTCAATGAAACCCCCACTCATTTATTTTCTTATAATCCTAGCACTAAACCACTTTAGGAAATATGAGATCACAGAATATCTGCAGTTGTAAGTCCGGAGTCCTATTGTTTCTTGAAACTCAGAGATGCTTAATTCTGGATTAGAGCTACAGGAGAGAAATCTCATTTATATGTAAGTCCCAAAGAACTTGGTTTGACAGCCAAAAATATACACATTTACAGTTTTACTGAGTCTAAGTCATGTGCTGATGAAACCTGAATTCTCAGCCATGGCACAATCCACCTGCTGTACTTTCTCAAAAGCCATAGTCATGTGTGCTCTGTCAGCATAATCGAGGAGCTAAGTCAAGACCCTGTTTTTGTAGTAAGAGTCTGTTTACTCACGTAAAGGCTCTGTTTTGGGTAATAAAAATGGAGTGCTCTAAATGTGTTTATTGATAGAAAAAGGGGTTGTGCAATCAAAGGCATGAATTAGAATAGGAAGCTGTGTTCCTCATGCCATGTTCAGTATTTGCTTGTTTTTTTGAGGTCAGGCACTACTTTAAGGAAATGACATGCTCCATTTAGTGAAAGCAATGGAGCTTCTTTAGTGCAAAACAGAAGTAATGAAGGCAGTGTGAAGATGGAGACCTCACAAACTAAATATGGCTCTGAACAAAACATATTTGGTCATCAATGAGGCTGTGTGTATTTACAGCAGGACAGGGTTACTACAGCGCTTTGTCTTCATTGTCCTTCATTAATTTAGTTAATCTCCTACTTGTCTCCAGAGAAGGAGCTAAATAAATATATGATATGTTTTCATTTATTTTTTTTATGGCACTTATCACATTTAGACTCTTTTAGTGTGTATTTTATGATGATCTGGAATACCAATTATAATTGTAATTAATATCCACCTGAAAAAATCCTATGCATTGCTATGTAGGAAATATCAAACTGTTCAGTGGCTATGTGAGCAATGAATAAAGATAAATTCAATGTCTAAAACTGCTGCCATCTTGAAAAAATTAACAGATTGTCATTTTTGATGACTTTCAATATTCTCAGAAGCTGGGCTCAGGAAATGTGTTGTCATTTTACCATTAAATCCTCATTAAAAGTTTAGTTTGTGTATACTAGTAGGCTTTTGAGTGGCACTCATAGGAAATGTTTGGGTTGTGTAACCACTAGATGAGCATTCTGTGTTTACAAATATATCACATTTTTTTGCAAGTTTATTTCTGCAAAACCTTCCCTCCTACTACTCACATGCGAAGAATTGTTTTGCCATAGAAAGATGATACTATATATCTGCTGCAGATAATCTGTTATTTGGAAGGTCAGTTAAACTGGCTTATGCTTTATGCTCTGCCAGACCTTGAAGGTGGGGAGATCATAATATTTTGATTATATCTAAGCCTCTCTGAAAGCATTCTCATTAATGAACAAAATAAACAGAATGGGGGAATGACATGGGACATGAAAGTGCAGAGCACTTTCCAGCTGGTTGGAGCAGCTTAATAGATCAGACAGACAAACCATTTTTCTGGCAAACTAGAATAAGTAATTTAAGCACTTGCAGAGTTGCAGGACTGTTCTCTTTGACAGCAATGATGAAAGATACTCAAACACTTAAGTGCCTTTCTGGACCAGAGCCTCAATAAATTATAAGTTTAGGAAAATAATTTGTCCTATGGCTTCTTTCTGAAATGCACCAGATGTCATGGGCATATACATCTCATCAGTAATCTTACAAACAGATTTTCTATTATACAGTTTTCCATGAGAAGGAATGACTATTAGTCAGATACATGACTCTGTGGCTCTGCAGAATTTCTTTTAGCTGAAGATTTTACATAAATTCTCCGTGTCCTTCTATATTTGTTTTGATTAGGTATCTAAGTTTGCTGGAATAGGTCGGATGGATACTCAAGACAAAATGATGCCAATTATCTACCAAGTCAGCTATTTAAATAACCCTTCAAAGTAGATAAGGTAACTTCAGCTGCTAAGATCCATGTGTACTCATATCGTTCTCATTTCTACATACTCAGTTTCAAACCTGAGTGGAAGTGTTTTATCCATAGTCCAGAAAACTGATGTCTCCTCTTTTGTGTGGATTCCTGATATTTAATAACAGGTTACAGCCACAACTGACAAGAGAAGCCAACTCCTAAAAAAAGGATATAAAGGACAAGATTCACTTCACCTAGTGTTAAAGGTGAGATCCAGCTCTAAATTCAGAGATAGATGGGTTCTTTTCATTTGTCCACATGTAGAAAATCAGTGCTATTTGAGGTACCTTGCGTTGTGTTTGATATTGTCTGAAAATTTAAGTATGAGAGACCCATGGCCTCCTAGGGCACCTGGATGCCAGGCTGGGTATCCCAAGGCATATTAAATGGCTCTTCTTACCTACCTCGCACAACCAAACTGAACTCCACACTACAGACAGTAATTGAGAGACCAGTTAATTGGATAAATTTATCTGTGGTTTGTATTACTAGAACAACCTCTCTCTATGTTCTGCTGACTGTATTAAGTAGATCTCTACTGCTCTGAAAGAATTCTAGACACCATGAACATTATCCATTTCCTTCCACTCTGGTATCTATTGCCATATGAGGTGCTCCAGAGCATACCAAATGTAGCAGGTTGTAGTGACCCAGGATTCACAGAAAATCTGTGACATTCTGGAGCAGCAGAACAACAAACAGAATTTCACGGGTCATAAAAAATGTCACTAAGAGTCAATTATTACATGTCTAAATTGAATCTTTAGTTTGAAATAGATACTTCCGTTACAAATCTCTAAATGTAGAGAAAATGAATCCTGTCTGGAAATAACAGGTAGCATCTGGACATTTTGCTTGATTTCCTACTAAGACAGAGTTGTACCTTATAGTACATTCACTACTTCTTCCAGTTTTAATTGATAAGTTTCCAGTATTTTCTTTTCAATAAATTTGCCAACAAATGCATTCCTCTGTCAATAAACATTTCCAGGATATAAATCTAAATACTGGAGATAAAGGAACAGCTCAGATTTAAGGCTCATTTGTTTTGCAGCCTGTGAGCTGACATTACCAATTACCATTGCAATTAGTACTAATTGAATTGCTGAGGTTTCTAGATGGTGGGCTGATAGCAGTAATTCATTTCCATCTAGATCAAAAAATTGCCAGGATCTTTCAGTTCACTCTAATTTGTGACTAACATGTATGGATACTAAAAGGTAGACCTACTTACGTAAAATAAAAGCAGGTTTTGAATACACCCTTAAATCCCAATTTAATTCTTAAAGGTCTTGTACACAAATGACTTCTAAAACCTCAAATTAATAAGAAAAATACAGTTTATTATAAAAAAGAACTGATTGTAACTGACATATCACTTAAGGTGTTTTCATGGATATTAAATACTATGATCTTAAAGTACAATTTCCATTGAATAGTAGAAGGAGGTACTCAATTGATGTCTAAATTTCCAGGAGATTAGTTTTCACATCATGAATGCACTTCTAGGTATACACTCTTACATGCATTCTGTCAATAAAAGAACAAATATATAATCAACATATAATTAATTCAGATATCCAGGCAGGGATTTTGCTGCTTCCATGAATGTCAGAATTCGTGTTTGAAAACATATCAGGAAAAAAAAGATTCTGTTGGAACTGTATTTTGTACATTGTACAATTTGTTTGCATATGTTTGAAAACTAACAAGGTTTTAAATACACAGGGCCACTTCAAAGCTGGGCTCTCCAGAGCTGTAGAGAAGTCATTGTGCAATGCTAGGATCCACCCAAAGTGCTTGACGGCAAATCAGGAGCCCAGAGAGCTGTGTCTAGTCCACATACCACAGCTGTCTTTAGGTCTGATGTTGAGTTATCTGTTATATCTGACCATATTGTTTGTATTGCCTTTTCTGTTTATAGAAACCTAATAATCTTTGAAAGAAAAAGAAAAATTGTGCTCTTGGCAAATTTTTTTCAAACCACAGCTCTTCACGCAGTATTTTCACTGTTCTGTCCCAACTGGTATCAGGAAGTTCCACTGAGGCAGACAAAGAAAATAAAAGGAGTATACTAAACATTTTCAAACCTCTGAATGGCTTTGAGGTTTGAGCAAGGATCTCAGCCAATTCTTATTTTATCTGAATTTGGTCTTCTTTATTCCTAATGGTAATATAATTTTTCTTCTTCCTCTCTAAAAAGCCAAAAACTGGTAGCTGAAAACAACCTGAGAGGAACGATTGTCTAATAAGTGATGAAGCAGCCTAAGATTCAGAGGACTCAACCTTAATTTCCTTTTCCAACATAGATGTCTTTTGTAATCTTAGGTAACTTCATTCTTCTCTGTTCCTCAGCTTTCAAAGACAGAAAGATGGAAGGGGGCAGGGAAGAGAGGAAGGGATGAAGAGAGAAAAGAAAAAAAGAAAGAAGAAGGAAAATAGTAAGTGAGTTTTTGTTTTTGTCACAGTAGTGTTGATAGGCTAAAGCCATTAAAATGATAGAACGGAAAAAAACACTTTGCTAAGGGGCAACCATAAGTTCCTCAGGACTTGTTCACAAGTTTCCAAATGACTAATTTATCACAGATTAATGCATTGTTGCTTTCCAGCCTAACAGTGATTGCTGACTGTGGCATTCCAGTTAACTGTAAGTGTAATTCAGACATTGTATTATAAAACATTATACGGGAGATTTAAACTATAGCACATTACTTTGCATGTGGGAAGAGATGGGATATTACATAGCAAGCTAAAATGAATCATTTGAGTAAAGAGCAAAAGTGCAGTAAATTACCATTTCCAATTGCATGAAATTTACCTTTTGATTAAAACACACATCAATCAGGTTTATTAAAAATCAACTAGATATGTTCAGTAAGTTTGTGGACGATACAAAGCTATGTGCTGTAGGTAACACACTCAAGGGACTCGATGCCAGAAAGACCTAGAAAGGCTCAAAAGGGAGGCCCAGGTGAGCTTCATGAGGTTCAACAAATCCAAGTGCATGGACTTGCCCTCTCTACAATCAATACAAGATGGGGGATATGAAGATTGAGCACAGCCCTGCTGAAAAAGACTTCAAGGGATTGGTGGCTTCTAAGCTGGGCAGCAGTGTGCCCTTCTAGTCCAGAAAGCCAAACGTATCCTGGGCTGTATCAAAAGCAGTGTAGCCATCAGGATGAGGGAGGTGATCCTGCCCCTCTGCACTGATGAGACTTCACTTGGAGTATGATGTCCAGATGTGGAATCCTCAGTACAGGAGACATGGATCTGCTAGAGTGCATTCAGAGGAGGGCCACAAAATTATTCAAGAAACGGAACACCACCCCTACAAGGACAGGCTGATACCTAGGGATGGAGAAGAGAAGGCTCTGGGGAGACCTGATAACAGCCTTTCAGTACCTAAAGAGGGGTTACGAGAGAGAAGGTGATAGATTCTTTAACAGAGTCTGCTGTGACAGGACATGGGAAAATCATTTCAAACTACAGGAGGGAAGAATTGGATAGGATGTAAGAAAAACAGATTGCCCAGAGAGGTGGTGGATGCCCCATCCCCAGAGACATTCAATAGCAGGCTGGACTGGGCTCTGAGCAACCTAATCTATCTGTAGGTGTCCCTGTTCATTGCAGGGGAGTTAGGCTAGATCATCTTTAATGATCCCTTCCAACTCAGATCATTCTATGATTCTATTTGTCATCATCCCATGACTGGATACAAGCAATTTCAAATATTCTTCGGTGTTTGGGGCTGCTTGGCATCCTAATCTTTGTTCCTAATCAATTATATTGTAATGAAGGGTACAGGAAGGGTGTAAGAAGCAGAAAGTTCATAATTACCTTCCAAGCATAATATGTCTTTTGATTTACACTTAATGAAACTTTTTTTTGTTACTCAAATTACTCCTTAATATTGTGGTTGAATTTACTCTGGAATGGGGTTATCGCACACATTTGTCCCATAGGTCTACATCTCAGCAGTCAGGGTGAGTTTATTTTGGCAGGGTGGAAGCAATGTCAGTGGTTCTCTTTTTATTTAAAGCTGCAATTGGCACACTTGCAGAGTACTTAATGTTTTGTTTTCAGAGAAAAGAAATGTTACAATTTGGGAAAATGCTCTTAGTAGATGTGGATACAATACGTATGCATCTACACACTATATATAGTTATATGTAATCTATACATACTATATTTTGTATATATTTTAGAAGTCTCTGAACTATTAAAATTACTTCAGTTGATTTTCAAGACTAAAGCTGACTTGTCAAATATTCATCACCAGACACACTATGCCTTCTTCCATCTCTCAATGAATATTAAGTTGTGATCTGTATGAAATACAGTTGCTCATGGTTAACAATGTCTCATTTTAGTTGTTGAATGGCTTTAATAGCACCCTGTGCTAGAATGAATAACTTAATCTCAAGAGTTTTCATTTAATACTGGTAAGTCTATAGGAGTGGGTCACTGAAACCATGTGAAGGTTTGCTGTTGACTTACGCTGTCTTTAGAACTAGCCTCAGAATTTCCATCAAGTCCCTAATGTGTCTGGGATCCTTCTTTCCCTCTTGTCCCTGTACAACCCTAGCCTTCTGAGAAACACCACCACAAAACCAGTCTCCATTATACAGCTGATCTGTGCTTTTTACTTTTTTTATTGGATGAATTTCTAAAGACTTACAACATTTCAATCTGGCTAGGCTGAAAAAGTATTTGTTGATTTGTTGGGTACATCTCAACATATCGGTTCCTGAAACCCTTCATGTGAAAAAACCTTTGCCCCTGCACAGAAAAATCTCAGCCCAGACAGACTGCGTTTGGATCACATTTCCAATGGCTTTCTCACAAAGGACATTGCAGATGGCATTACCAGTGTTGTTTTCTGGTTTCCTATAGATGTCATTGAAGCAAAACATTATTCTAAATTCAGTTTAAGAATACTAGACTAAGTGAGGCAAATTTAGAATAATCTTGTAATATGAAATTCAAGATACATGTAACGTCTTAGAAGCAGACTTCATAATCTCATAATAGCTTTATTATTTATTATTTTTATTACTTTCTGCCCAGTTCCTTTTAGATTAATTGGTAAAACACAAAATCTTAGATTCTCCACTGTATGATAATAAGAAATTCTCCTTTTTTAATTTGATCTTGTCACACTATATTTAAATCTTTCAAAATGGACCAAGGACATATCCTAGTTGATTATTTTAAAGAAATTTCCTTCTCTTTTTTTATATTTTCTCTTCCCAAACAAAACCCCATAATGTTGACCAGCTAATTTCTATTAGCCATTTAGTTCATTGAAGGGTAAGCAGGAGAGTTAAGCCACAGGAATCTCTAATCGTTGGCTTATATAAAAAATCAACTCTAATAATTGGCTCAAATTTAAAAAAATCAAACAGCAATACTTCAATTCTGAGAAAGCTTTCTTGTGTGCTTTCTTTTGCTCAGTCCCTGTTTCTGAGTTCAGCTTGCAGTCTCTGTCCTTGGGAATGATTTACTAAGTCTACTTAAAAGGGCTAAATCTTTAAACTGCTGAATTAAACAAGCAGTATTTTAAGAAAGTATCAAATACAACATAATTTTTTTTTTTTTCAGAGATTAGCGATTTAACTTTCTTAGTGTATTAGGGTTTAGGTTCTTAAAAAGGACATTTATTTCCTTATTTGTTCTTTTAAACTTTATCCTACACTTTAGGGAGAGTAATCATACCTTTACTTCAATTCACCGAATTATTCATTATCTTCACTTTACAATCTATGTTATCCTCACTTGGAATATAAATTTCAGATTTTTTTTTTCCTGTGGACTAAGAAACTACACAATTGACTGTAAAATATAAACCCAAATCTAATTCAAATTGTTATGGCTTTAGCCTCTGCTTAATTACCTGTTAGAACCCTACTAAAAGTGATTTATAAAGGTGTTTAGTGCTGTATTTCAATAGTTCTATTCTGGAATTTGTACTCTCTTGCTCTGTTGTAAATTTACAGAGATTGATCTATCTTTAGCTTTCCTCAGGGGCTACTTGCTTAATGTCTAGTGTGATGTTCAGTTTATTCTTTCTTGCTTCCTAAATACAGCAAATGTGATCAACAGAAGGAAGAGACTTTCAGATTTTGAAAAGAGTCTTGTGAAATTGACTAGGAAATCATTTATTATCTTTTGCAAACATGCTGACTGCCCCTTTTCCCTTTTGTACGTTTGTCATTTTTGCAGGAATTGACTGAAGCTCAGAAAACTATGATGGAAAAAAAAATAAATTGACAGTTGTTCTATTGTGCCACAAAACTGTTTTCTGTAAAGGAGAAAAAAAAAAAGAGAAAAAAAAAAAAAAAAAAAAAAAAAGAGGGAGAAAGAGACAAAGTTTCAGTGGGTGGAATAAAGAAGTGAGTTTATTCTGAAAAAGACCAGAAGAGAGAGCTTGTATCTGTGCATGACAGATGACCAGTCATTCGAGAATGGACTAGAGTGTGATTCAAAATCCAAGCCCATTTCTATTGTTACGAGATTGCTTAGCAGGTCCACTCCCATACCTGTTGTTCATAGATACACTGTGTTCTTGTTCCTTTTGATCTATTTATCCTTTTAGTCATATACTATGTTCTAATTAATATGTTACTGAATATTGCCTAATGAAGACAGTCAGTAGAAATCCTAGTTCTAAGACAGAATATAGAGGTGAAAGGCTCACATTCTTCAAAATCATTGCCCACCATGATAATAAAAGTAACCAATAATAATCATATATCATACTATGAGAAACAAAGTACAACGTAGGATATATGCAGTTTTAGTAAAAAGTATCAGTGGCATTTATTACAACGATACTTTATTTTCTAATTGTTAACAGCAAAATTACAATTACCTGTCTACCTCTGAATGTAATTTTTTATTTAAATCGGAGATAGTTCTGTTAATTTGCATGAGAGGCTACAAATCATAATTCTATGTGAATATAGATGTCATGATGTGGCTCCATTTAATTTGGAGATTAATATAGAAATTTAATTTATTCCAGTGAAAAGGAGAAAATGCTGTAAAAGCTGTTTTGTACTTTTATTATGTGACTGAGTATTGAAATATCCATTTATTTGTTTTTTAATAACTAATTCATGGTATAGTGGAGGTTGAGGTCTCGGATAACTTCTAGTATTTTTTCTAACATCATGGTATTTCTGGTATGCTTGTGATAAAATAAATCTTCTTTGCTTAGAGGAATCCTTTGAAAAACAATATTTGAATAGGTTTTCTCTTGCTGAAGACAGCTGTCAGTTTTGCTTTCCTTATCTCCTGGGTACCCAGGGTTGGAAGGTCTTCTTTTGAATTTGTTTTATCATTCAACATTTGTTGCTCATATGGTAGACATTTGCTGACTCTATGGCATATGTGTTATGCAAACCCCAGTCACTAGAGTGTTTTGAACAGTCATAAGCGTAATTCCAAACATATTAAGAGATTAAAATAATTGCACTGTTTAATTTTACAAGCTTTCCACAACAAACATAGCCACCCACTCCTATATTCAAAGAAAACAATGTGATGACAAGTTCTACACTGTTTCCAAGGTTAGCTGTGAAATGACTTTCTTAAACCACACAGATTAAGATAATGACCTTGTTGCCCTTGTACGTTCAAACCTTCCAGTAGGCCTGGTTCTAATAAAAATTGGTGAATTATTCCTGATCTTCACCTACAGCTCTTTTTAATAACATCATCCATAATCACTTGTCTGAGTAGCAAATGCTTGTTAGAAAAGTCAGTAAGTACCACAGTTCTATGGGATCACAGTTTAGGGATCTGTACCCAGTCAACTCTGTGCTGCATTAGCCCAAATTCTAGCATGGTTTTGATCTGAACCAGAGTTGTCACCTAAACAATGCTTAACCACTCCTCAGAGGCCATTTTTTTTCCCAGGGTAAAGAGCATGGGTGTGAGCTGAGTGAGAGGTGAGCTGAGTGGTGCCACCACATTTCAGGACCAGAGAAGAGTTCCTGGTTCATTTATTTCACCAAGAGAGATAGATCCAACAGAGGATACATGTATGAAGATTTTGGTTCTTCCTATATGTTTATATCTTAATTCTATGCAATACAAACGTGTGTAATCATATCCATGTAAACCCCCCAAATAACAACACAAGAACAAATAAACCATCATCTTCTAGCAACTAATGTTTAAGTAAATGACTGGCTGATACATGATGTATCTTGAATACATGTTGCAGGACTCAAGGGATTTGGCCTCCAGATGACTAGGCTCAAGGGTCTAGTGAGAATTAGTCTCCTGTCTGCTTGCAAAAGCAGGCCATATTCCATGACACCATGGGGAAAAACCCTAAACTATATCTTATATACTCATCTATATAACCTAACTCTTTCTTTCATAGAATGCTCTCCACAGTGTTCATATGTACATGTATATGTGATTTACTACATTTCATAAATAATCTTAGAATAGTACTATATATTTTTTTCTTTCTTATCTTAATTAAATCAAATCTGAAATTTTCCTTACAACACCAATAATCTTTGCTCTCTAGGTATTAAGTATCTTAAAAAAGTGCAAAGTATCAAATATAATTACCGATGGAAGAAAAATCTCACAAGAACAAATATTCCTGTGAGATTCCTGATAATTCTTTCTTGCAGTAAGGTGGAGAGTGTTCCAAAAAACACATTCATTTTTTGTATATATTAGAATTACTTCAGCTTCTTCTAGAAACCTGAAAATACAGAGACTTGCAACAAAGTACATTCCTGTGATATATGATAAGACACAGGAGGGAAATAGCTGTGTTTTCCATGACCAGTATATAAAAATTGTGTTCATATTTCCAATAGTTTGGGAATTATTAAATATGTTTCTCCCCCCCAAAATTAAGAAAGTAGTATCTGTGTTTAATTATTATTAAACATAGATTTTTTTTTTCCCTGTAATGATTTGCAAATCATGTAAGGATAGAAAACGAGAACATGTCTGGCACAGAAAGTCATGGAAGATAGGGGTTATTCCTGGATGTTCTGGGATTATAACTACTGAGAGGCATTGCGTCCTTCCCTGTTTCATCTATAACTGTTGGCTAATATGTCAGAAACAGGAGACTGAACTAGAATGGCATTTAATCAGACCTCATGTTTGTTCTTATACATAAATCATTATCCAAATGAAAAAGTTTGCAGAAACAAATATTTTGAATAAAATCTTCTGTGAATCAGTGGTAAAATCACAACTCCATAAGTTTCAGTATGGCAGATGTTCAAAATACTTTGGAAACACTCATCATCCAACATCATTATTTCATCATCCATCATCATCCATCATCATTAACCAGCTCATCATTTTGATGCAACTCTGAGTAGAATATACTACTAATATATATATTAGTATTATTAATATATATATAATATATATATATTATATATATATATTAGTATTATATATATACTATAATAAGAAGAAAATTATTTCTTCTTTCATCATGATTTTGCATCAACACATTCAGCTGCAATAAATTTATCTCCTTGAAGTTGTAACCGGGTCGAATGCATCCAGTAAAAGTATTCTGTTTAGCTTCAGTCATGCTTGTAAAATGTTGATGAAAGTTTCTGGCCAAATGTTAGGGAAACATTCAAAAGGGAAATGGTTTTCCAAGTATGAATAAATGCTGATTAAAAAGATATGGAAAATCCAACTAAATTCAGCTTATTTCTCTCTGTTTATTACATTACCAATTTTTTCTGCTTGAAAAGGACACTCAATTTTCAGTTCTTGTAGGAGTTTCACATTTTAGAGCATCTCTGGTAACAAGTGAAGAAAACTGTATAAGAAGGAAGAAGTCATATTTTTTGTTACTTTCTTGTCAATGTTTGTGTATTTTTAAGTGGATTTTTGAATAAACCAAATCACAGAATATTACTAGAGATTTATTTAATCTCAAAGGCAAACTCATACAGAAAATGAATCGTTTTCATAAGTCTGGAAATCTAGAATGTTTTGAAGTCAGAATGAAAAAGCATTGTTGTGTGATTAGGTCAAAGAATAATCTAGTTCAAATATCATCTTACTGACACAAAGCTCAAAATCTTAACAACCAGGGTGACGATCCAACGAAGGATCTAAATGTGATGATGAGAATATGAAATATCCTGTTAAAACTAAGAGGATAGGCAAAATTTGGAATGTGTTTAAATCACTTCCTGGCCATGGACCAGCATCTGTGATGGTAGTTTGCACAGTCATAAATAAATTGCAGGAATCATTGTATGTAGGGAAACTAATGACGATTGATCTAGATGATCTTAGTTGTCTTTTCCAATCTTAATACTTCTATGATTCTATTTGATTAAGAAAAAAAAAAAGTAAATTACGGAAAAATACTAATTTTTCAAAACATAGGATCAAAAAAGGTGCTTGAATTTCTGACTGTAATGATGGACACAGTGTTGACGATAACCTTGGAAGCATGTTGCAGATTTTATCTCTATAATCAACTACAGTTCAGGACCCAAGAGCTCATTACTAGACTCAGCTTTGTAGTCATGGGCCCAGATATTACTTTCCTTTTCCCACGTATCTGGTCACACGTTTCTCATTTCACCATGCTGTAGTCACATAAACCAAGTTTTCTGTGAAGTCTTGTCTATGTTATTAAGTGACAATCATCCTTTCATGCTAATTCGGTTTCTGTTCTTTCCACTGCTACAAGACTCTATCTTAGACATGAACTCCAAGAGAAGCAGCTGGCTAGAACATGTTCAGGAGAAAAGATATTTCAGCAGAATAGAAATCATGTGTGGAAGCTTTAGAAACTGCCTCTGAAGCTGACATATGTGTCCCTTATTTCCTCTTTCTGCCTAATAATGCTAATGAGGTTTAGATTGGCTGGTGACATTGAAAAATTTAAGATCACAATCAGCAGCTAAATCACATACTCCTTCGTCATCCTGCTCTCCCACATGGTAGAGCTGTTGTGTTGCAGATTCAGGAGGTGTCAAGTCTATTCCTTGGTTAGTTCTGATATTTTTCTCTTCATTTATGCAGCTGTTCTTTTTATGTCATTTTTTGCTGTATGCCTTTTCTCCTGCTCATTCATCGCTGGTATAAACTGTATTTAACACATGGAAAAGTTCTCCAGGTCACATCCTGAACCTGCACAGACTTTGGTAATAGTAATAGTAATAATAATTAAACATTTATGAATATATTATCCTTTTTCAACAATGTCTAGGGGCCTGTGAGAAAACAAATGCCATCCAATCAAAACAAATAGAATAAAAGCATAATAAATACATGAAATAAAACAGATTTGCAGGTGCTTGGACCCAGGGTCATGCAGACACATGTGTATTACCTCAGCATAGCTTGTAGCAAACTTTGTGCAGCCATTAATTGAGTTAATCTCAATTTACTGCAGCAGTTTCTACAATAAAGTTCAGGCTCTTGCATAAACATGTGACTGCTTTGTACATAAACATAGATCTAGCTTTAAGTCCCTTTGAGCTGCCTGTTTCCAGTATGCCTTCTATACAGATGATAATTTTTCATTTCCTCCCCTGTTGTGTACAAAGAAAGAATAATGCATCAGAGTCAATCCACTTAATTACCTTAATTGTTGAGTTGAAGTCAGATTCTCTGGGCTTCTGGGGATATGTATAATATGGTATTCGTAAGAGTCCTTATATTTGATAAACTAATAGTAGTAGAAAGGTGTAACACTGGTAAAAATAGTCACTGGTATTCTCTATCTATACTGTTCTAGAATTTCTCAACAATCTTTCTCCAGTACTACTGATTTCTTTTGAGCTCTTTATAGCCATTAGCCAATGTATTCTCTCCTATGCTGTGCAACCAGCTTTCTTCCTGTAGTGTCAATCCAGTCTTGGTCATCATGCCAAAAATGGTAGACTCGGGCTTTCCTTTGCTGGCATTATTAAATAGTCTGCACTGAGATCCCAGACAAATCCACCATGACGATATGTTCAAGTCACTGAGATTTTTCTTTTTAAATATGCACACAATGTAATAACGGCTCTTACTTTAGAATTTGAAAGGCAGAAGTCCAGCTCTCTTCTGACAGAAGCAATAGTGAATAATATACCAAATATCTGTACAGACTCTTTTCTGCATGTATAGTTTTGCATGGATCTAAGTCACCCCAGGAAATGTATTGCTCTTTGTGATGTCCCATTTTCATTTCAGACTGCATAGAGCTGTTTTCTTTGGCATTGGGAATGAATGAATGAATCATCCCCATCAAGAACAGCAGGGCTGTCTGGGACAGGGTGGTTGAGTAAACCATTTAAGTGTTCCTTCTTGTTTTGCCCTTTCTTCTTCAGGACTTTACCATCTTTAGTCTGAGTGTTGTATGATATTGAACTTTCTGTTATTCTGTATTTACCAGGACTGGAAATGAAGATACTAAAAACTTTACCAAAGTTATTCTTGCTTAGGCCAATAGCATTTCCATTTGTATATTCTTTCACCAGTTTCTCCTGGATGCCTCAGAAAGAATTTAAAGATGATGAAAACAGAATGCTGCTTCTTAAAATTATTCTTTAACCTCTAGTCTTTCTTGCTTACAGACTTCTTGTGCAGGAGAAAGTATGTTAATTTACCAGCCCTTGAGGGATTTCTCTCTAATAATTTTTTATTTGCCCATTCATCATTATTTTCTTCAAGAACAAAAAATTCCTCAGTTTTATTAACTCACTGTGAAGACAAAACGACAAAACTTGTCTGTTTTGTTTTGTTTTGTTTTGTTTTTGTTTTTCTTGTTTGCATTATCTCCTAGATGCAAAGTTTTCATTAAATACTTCCTTAGTTTAACTTTTACAAGAGACAATGAATGATCTTTCTATGCTTTTATATTTCATATTACTTGTAATTTCTCTTAATGCTCTTATTTCCTCTCTATAATCTTTTCAGGAGGAGTTCAGCTTGTCCTTGAGAATGCTGTTCTAGTGATTCATTTCCATGTTTCTTCCTGGTCATGTACTTCATAGTCCTCCACTACCATGACTGTGCCGGTGCTTCACTTTCCAGCAGCCTCAGTCTTTCCTTAACTGCTAGTGAGTGCTGACATGCTCTACTGTTGACACTTGTCACATAGGAATCACCAGCAGAGCTCTGGTGGTTTATACCAGATAACAGCCTACCCAGTACTAGTTTTTAACAACATTATCTTCAAGTCATTTTCATACATGATTACAATGACAACTTCTTCATTGGAAAGAAGGGGCTAAGTTATTAATTTTTATTTAATTGTGAAAGAAAATAAAATATCAGAAGATTTACCTTTATGAAAATGTAAGGGTAAGCTTAGGCTGATAAATCCGTGTTGATATGTTCTAATAAGATTTCACTTTGTCTGTTGATTAAACGGGAAATTTATCTTCAGTGACATCTGGTATGATAGACTGTATGATAGATCTATATGAATTACAATGATGAAGAATACTTTTAGTTTGCTAAAAGTTTATTCCTACTGAAGAGGAAAATACTGCTTAATCTAAAAGACTTTTGCTCTTTATAGAGATGCTTAGTGTTTAAGCTAGGAAAGTAAAAGTTCATTTAGCATAGGAATAAGTAGTGACATTGTTAAAGTGAAGTTCTACTTCTGAAATTCAAAGCCAATTGTACCTAATTCTTCCACCATGGCAATCAGCTGTAAAGACCTGACTTGCTGTGGCAGGAAAATGATCTGATCAAATGAGATTACATGCATATGTGCAATGTAAAGCTAATCATGACATGTAGAAGCACGTAGAATCACATCTGTCTACATGTCAAGATTTTATATTCATATAGCAATATATTGGCATAAGTAGAAGATCATGTATTTCATTATTTTATTCCTTACAGATTGCTTAGCCAACAATTGCTTAGCCTTCTGTTTTCTACTCTCCACTACCCCAAAATGTTCTATTATACAGAAAGAATAACAAACTTATAGGCCCATTATATAATCCATTAATTTAGTACAAATTGAACAGATAGATTGCAGTTATAGTACAGATGTTCTCTTTATTGGCTAGAAGTCCAATAAGGGCAACATTTTGAGTTTTAAAATACAAATGTGCAATTTTCATCTGAAACATATACAGAACTAGATAAATGGGTGCACATGGAATTTTCATCTCAAAGACCTTCTATTTGCAAAATCACTGTATACAGAGCACATGCCCAGAATTCTGGTTACTTTTCATTTCAAATTGCCTATAAAGTTGGAAGTATTTCCATAATTTTAAATTGCCCACATAACATACGGGAGATTGGAATTACAGTTGCTCCTCAAATTTGTTTTTATAAGCACCTGAATTTGGAACTGACTCAAGTGGAATTTTAATATGTGCTGGGTCAGGCCATGCTGATTTAATTTACAAAATGTATTTATCAAAAAAGGGGCAATTTAAAGAAGTGGAAAATATAATAAAATATGAAAATAGATGGCAGAAACGTACCCACAGAATATAGCTGTGAAGTAAATCAGCATTAAAGAGTAAAATGTTGGACCCTTTGTACTATTGATGTAAAGACTGTGAAAAATCTCATGACAGCATGTGTGTTTCTCTTCAGAAATGTATAAACCAGTATCAAGGTATCAAACATCCTTTTGAATAACTTGCAAATTGTGAACCCATATTGCTGATCACAGAAGACGAGATGTTCAATAAGAAGTGGATACAAATGTTAGTAAATGATAGTTTAATTCACGCCTTTTAAAATTGAGATTCAGAATTTTACTTAGATTTAATCCTTGGAGAGGAATGCTAATTTCAGTGCTTGACATACTTGTTCATTGCACATGAACATAGCTTGCTGGACAATTTCCAAAGTAATAATAGATTTTATGAAATAGCTGAAAAAGACAGTCCGAAATACCAAAATCTCACTGTATTTTGGGCAGATTACTTATATCAGATTTTAATCCTTCAGAAAGTGAAATGAACTGGATTTTCAAGACTGATTTTCCAGTTTGCCTAGGAAACTCCCAGAGGATTCCTTCTGGTTTTAGCACAGTGCTAAGGAAGGTGCTGTGCAATATCCAAGGAGAAAAATGCCACCCACTGAAATGCCAGCAGTGCTTTCTGCAGCACCTGTAAAGATGTTGGATTTTTTCCAGACAAGCTAAGCCCCAGCACTGGGTCAAAGAACTTGTGAAAATAAGGCTGCAAAGCTTCAGGCTACCTGGATAAAAGTAAAATTGCCAATTGTAAGGTGTTCTGGTTGCATGAATTTATTTATAGACTAACATAAACTTCAGTGAAAAGTTTTGTGAATGCTGAAAGCAATATAAAAAAAAAATGTGAAATTATGATTATTAGGTGCTGAAATTTCTGTATTCTTGCCTAATACAAAAGCCCTTCTATTAAAAAGCAGGTATTTCAGCTAATAAAACACAAAATCATAAAACATTAAACCATAGATTAAAAAATTGTCATAGCATGACAAATAACTACTTGAAAAAGTAAAAAGAAGAAATAAGCAATCAAACAGGTCCTAAGCAGAATCTGAATTTAAGAAAAAAAATGACTTTCAGGTATATCTGTGCTCAACAAAGGCTTCCTCAAACCTTACACTGGGTTTAGAGAATGCGTGGAATCACTGTGGTCAGGCACCTAGAAGATCCATTAATCATTCTTTTTGGAGTTGTATTTCATATTTGCGGTTTAAAGTTTTATTTTTAATTAAGGTGCATAGATTCATAGAGATAGTAATGTGTCTTGAAGATACTGGCTGTGCAGCTATAATGTCAAGCCATTGAAGTTGGGAAATGTTTATGAATAAGGTGGAGTAGCAAATAGAGATACTGAAGATAGAATAGTTAAATAAGTCATGAGTATCATGAATAATTATCAGTGATGAATCATTTTGCAAATAGCATGTGATATGTGTTATTGAAAATACAAGCTCAAAGGGGCAATTTTCATCTCTAGGCTAATCCACCTTCAGTAGTAGCTTTTATTAAACTCAACAATACAGCTTGTTCAGCATATCTCCCTGCTCATCATTTTCAGTGATGTTTCTGTCATAGCTGAATTGCCTGGAAAAAAAGAGTCAAGAAGGAAAAGGAGGACAAACTAGCTGGCAACAAAGTAATAATGAGAGAGAAATAATCCTATGTATGGAGAACTAATTGAAATATATTCATCTAGGTAAGGACTTGTCTGTGAAAATACCATCATTACACCTTGTGGCAGATAAGTTATGAAGCAGAAGTAAAGAATATTTTCACTCACACATAAGAAAAAATTACTGCCTTTAGTATTCAGATCCACAAGCACAGATGACTATTTATACATGTATGGGTGGATTTGAATTACAGATGAGCATGTATTATTCAATTCAGATTCCATCTGGCAATATTTGTACCTGGTAGAGATAATCTAAAAAATAATAGTTCACACATTATTTTGTAAAGTTTCTTGTAAATTGAAGCCAGATAAAGGGTTTTCCAAAGTAACTGGTCCCTAAAAATAATATTATTGTAAAAAAAAAAAGTAATATTTTTGCTTTGTGTTGCTCTTTTCTTTTCTTTTCTTTTCTTTTCTTTTCTTTTCTTTTCTTTTCTTTTCTTTTCTTTTCTTTCTTTTCTTTTCTTTTCTTTTCTTTTCTTTTCTCTTCTCTTCTTTTCTTCTTTTCTTTTCTTTCTTTCTTTCTTTTCTTTCTTTTCTTTTCTTTTCTTTTCTTTTCTTTTCTTTTCTTTTCTTTTCTTTTCTTTTCTTTTCTTTTCTTTTCTTTTCTTTTCTTTTCTTTTCTTTTCTTTTCTTTTCTTTTCTTTTCTTTTTCCTTCCCTTCCCTTCCCTTCCCTTCCCTTCCCTTCCCTTCCCTTCCCTCCCTTCCTTCCCTTCCCTTCCCTTCCCTTCCCTTCCCTTCCCTTCCTTCCCTTCCCTTCCCTTCCCTTCCCTTCCCTTCCCTTCCCTTCCCTTCCCTTCCCTTCCCTTCCCTTCCCTTCCCTTCCCTTCCCTTCCCTTCCTTCCCTTCCCTTCCCTTCCCTTCCCTTCCCTTCCCTTCCCTTCCCTTCCCTTCCCTTCCCTTCCTTCCCTTCCCTTCCCTTCCCTTCCCTTCCCTTCCCTTCCCTTCCCTTCCCTTCCCTTCCCTTCCCTTCCCTTCCCTTCTCTTCTCTTCTCTTCTCTTCTCTTCTCTCTCTTCTCTTCTCTTCTCTTCTCTTCTCTTCTCTTCTCTTCTCTTCTCTTCTCTTCTCTTCTCTTCTCTTCTCTTCTCTTCTCTTCTCTTCTCTTCTCTTCTCTTCTCTTCTCTTCTTTCAAAAAAAAAAAAAATTCAAAACAACCAGATTAAAGGAGAAAACATTCAATGTTATTACAATTTACTTTCGGATGGATATCAGGACACATTCTAGATTTAAAAAGCTCATCTTGAAAGTAGATGGTGAATAATAAATATTTCTGGTAATTTTTGTGTAAAAAAAAAGTGAATTAACAAATTTTGTAGCTTTGTTCGCAATTGCTGCTCTTGTAAAGATTTTACTGCAATTGCATACAGTTAGGGTCAAATTCTCCAAAATACCTCTATCACCGCAGACTGATTTTCAAAGTAATTTGACCATTACTGATGCACCATAAGGGAGTGTGTGGGTTTTCAGTGGTGCTCAGTACGCTGGGAGCTCTCAACAGGGAAACAGTACATAGCTGATCTGTGTGAATGTTACAAAATCATTGATTTTTAACTTGATTCTCCGTGAACCATTTCACAAAGAGGAAAACTAAGAGGGAAAGTGGAAGAGAGAGAGGTAAAAAATTTTCATCTCTTTTCATCTGAAGACCGATGAGATTGATGAGTGTGTGCCACCACCAGTACTGGAAAGCACTTCTTGTTTCCACACAGAGCTGGAGTTCAAGGAAAAAATGAGTATGCAACACAAAATCCATAGAAAGAGAAGAAACTGACTTACAACTTTTTCAGATTTTTTTTTTTTTTTTAAAGAAGTAGAACAACAGACTAATACTTTGGTGTATTCACATGTAAGCTGGAAGTCAAGCAACTGCCAAAGGCGCTGTTGGTGTGGAATTCAAACAGGTTAAACTACTTTTAAAGCAGGCTTGAGGAATGAAAGAATTTTACAGTAAAGAAGGATCGTATGGGCTTTGGAAGGTTCCAAACCCAATCATACATTTTTGTGGGGGAAGAAATAATAATTCCCTGTCATTTAAGTTAGTCACTTTTTGACTTCATTTTAAACTGTCATTTTTAGAATTTCTTGACTTACTTTTCCAGTTGTTTACAAAATTCCTCCTTTAAATAAAGATAATATAGAAAGCAGTGCAGATTTTGAAAGAAGACATTGACCTAAAGTTTTGATTCTAGGATATTACATTCTCTAGTTCAAGAAAAAATGAACAAAATTATTTCTTTATGCTTTTTCACAGGATAGCTCCCTCAAGATTTTAATATTAAGAGTGTATGGGACTCACAGATATCCTTTGCTAATTTAAAGATAATCTGAAATCAGGCCTCTATAACCAGATACATTTGGTCCATCTCTATGCTTTTGTCCTCTGTGCAGCCAGTATCTCTTCTTATTCAGTTTCTCTTTTAGTGTATGTTTGTGGGACTAAGTTTTCAATGGCCAGAGGCATTTATTGAAAAACTGTAGTAATTGATCCTGAATTTTTCTTTTACACTTGGGAAATGCAGCATCCATCTCCAAAGGTCCTATGACATGCCTTATTCAATTTCAAGTTACTATAAATGAAATTTTGACATGCTGTATTTGTACAGGACAACATTACCCTGAGACATCCTTCAATTTGACTGTAGCTCATGGGTCAGTATAATGAAGAACATTTTCTTTACAGTTCTGTTGAATGCACATTGTTAGTAATTTAGAACTGAAGATGCATTACCTTTCTGTTTAGTGATATCTGGTTAAACATCCCAGATGTTTTTTTTAATCAGATTATTTGGTTCTAAATATATAACTGTTCCAGTTAGGAAAAAAAATGCATGAACAATTTTATTTATGTTAATATGCATGAGAGCCATGGATTCATGGGTAAAGTGTAAAACATGACATCCTAGATGAGAGATAAAATTACTTTCTTTTTAAAAAGATTGATCTGAACAAATCATATTTAGCTCAGGGGATGGCTATCTCCTGCTTCTCCATGTGGTCTATGTATATACCACACATATATTAGCACATACAAGCATTTGTCAGTTTGCAAAATATTTTGCCACTTAACTATTTCTCTGATGGTGGTGGCAAGGATTGTTTCAGTTATGAAACAGATATATTAAATATCTGAGAGCTGAGCTCATGCACTCCTTATGGTAAAAGCTCATTGAAATGTTCTAAGGAGCAAGACTCAAAGAATAAGACTGGAAATTTACTCAAAGTTACGTAGATTTACAGTTAGTATTTACTGGGCAAGCATACAAACTACAGAGCTGCATCCATGTCCTCTCAACTACTTTGCAGATGATCACAGCAACAATTAATTCTCCTAAATACTTCTCTGCAGGACTATACTCGATGCACTCATTGCCCAGCCTTTATCCACGTTTGCGATTACCCCAATTCAGGT